>NC_038254.2:25866498-26023410 GCF_000004515.6 Glycine max
ATGATCTTTGAGCTTCAATGGGGTCCTTTAATGGTGATTTTCCACCATGGAGATGCAGCGGAAGACAAAGGAAAAGAGGTGAGAGGAGGCGCCATCCATTAATGAATAAGCCATGGAAGAAGGAGCTTCACCACCAAGATGAGCCTTGGATAAGAAGCTTGGAGAGGATGCTTCAATGGAGGAAAAGAATGAGAGAGAGAAAGAGAGAGGGGGGAGCACGAAATTGAAGGAATAAAAGAGGGAGAGAAGTGGAACTTTGAAGTATGTCTCACAAGACTCTCATTCATCAAAGTTACAACAAGTGTTACACATGCTTCTATTTATAAACTAGGTAGCTTCCTTGAGAAGCTTTCTTGAGAAAACTTCCTTGAGAAGCTTCTTTGAGAAAACTTTCTTGAGAAGTTAGAGCTTAGCAGCACCCACCCCTCTAATAACTAAGCTCACCTCCTTGAGAAGCTTCCTTGAGAAGATTCCTAAAGAAGCTAGAGCTTAGCTACACACACCCCCTATGGGAGGTTAATGTTAGCCTCTTGAGGCTTTCTTTCCTTTTCTCTCCTATGGGAGTGAGGTCTAAGATGTGACCTATGCCTTCCTTCATAATAGTCGCGAAGTTCTTCACTTAGGCTCTTGCAAGAGTTATGACTACTATAGGAGGCATGTTTTTCTCTTTTCATTTCTTTCATTATTTTTCTTCTTTCTTCCTCTCTTATTTTCTTTCTTTCATCTTGACTTATTTCTTCCACTCTTTTTTTTCCTTTTTCTTTTCTCTCTTGTTTTTCTTTCCATAACTTGAGGGAACTCAACTCATCTAAGATTCTAGATAAAGGGTCTTTATGACTAGTACCCTCGCCATTAACACTAGATGAATGATGACTCATGTTGGTTCCTAATTTGTGGTTCTTTCTTGTTGGAGGTTTGAAAACAAAAGGTAAAAGAAACTATGGTTGAAACTAGCCAAATAAACACTAAAAGAGGTGTGAAAGATAATGTAAAAAAACTAATTGGTAAAATGCAAGCTATCTAGGCGGTTTGACAATGGAAGGTAAAAGAAATAAGCTATGAAAGTAAGCAAGAAATGTAAACTAGGTGAATCCTAAGAGTGTTTGGATGACCACATTCAAGGTTCCCAACAAAACACTCACTATCCTAAGTAAAAATTGCCTAAAATTATTACACACAAATGGAAGTTTGGTAACCTATTGGAGGCTCCTAACACACTTCCAATGAAAGGCCTTTTTGTTACAAAAACTTGAAAGCAATGAAGGTAAGTAAATTGCAAATTAAAAAATTACAAAACGGTCCTCAATTTTGGTGGTTGTTCTCTCTTTGGTGATTCACTCAATTTGGAGTGCTTCTTAGTCCAATAGCTCTTAAGGTGGTTGGCCCCTTGCTTCTGGACTCAAATTCTTCAAGGGATGGCACCAATCCTCCTTCCAATTCCTATATGGCAACCCACAAACAAGGAAACAAAGAGACAAGCAATAACCAAAGACCAAAAAAAATAAAATGAAAGCTAAACCAATGGAGTTTTAACAAGACAATTTTTCAAGGATTATTCAACAATTAAAGCAATGAAAAGGACATAGAAGCAAGCTAGGACTCAAAGAGAAACTTAGAATGGCTCTAGAGTAGAGTAAAAAAAACTGAAAAAAAAAGACTCAACAAAACTCTAGCTTTGGCACTTGTCTTCACACTAATTTTGAATTGAAATTTCCAATTATAGAATAAATTTTGAGCCAAAACAACAAGCACACTTCCTTTTCACTTTTTTTTTCCAGGATACTGATTTTTCTGCCAACTTGTGTGATTTTTATTATTTTTTCCTTTTACCCAAATCACTTGGTTCTTTTTTTATAACTTTTTTCAAGATGTCTAGAAAATTCAGTAAAAATTTCAGCTCAAAATTCGAAGTAACCAATTCTCAGTAATTTTTACAAGTTTGTATGTCCAAGTTGCCAGCACCAGCGATTTTTTTTAAGCATGGTATATTGATTGCCTTGGGCTTACTTTCAACCTTCCTATGTATGTTGAACTCACTAGGATTGTTTACCACAGTTTTAGGAGTTCAATATTCACTTAGGATCAACATTTCAGCCAACAATTCAATCACCAAAACTCAAATTCACAATAGACACAATCATAAGGAAATCTAAAAGTTCAAGAAAAGGTTCATAATCAAAGACTCTCTAAGAATTTTGCATGAACATGTTAAGGACTAATTAACATGAAAGATTTGACTCAAATCAACTAATAGGCTAAAAGAATTTCATACACTCATGAACAAATGAGTTAGACAAAGAAACAAGAAAAATAAAATTCAGCACAACATAAGAAATCTTATGTGACAAGTTTCATGACTAGACATGACTTCTATGACAAAACTACAATAGGTGAACAAGTCACTCTAGATTTTTGAGGTTTTCTTCTACTTTAATATTTTTGTAAGAATTTTATGATTTAGGTTTCAGCCACAAAAAATAACAAGACAAAACTCAAAGGAACCAAAACTCAACACAATTCATGGTTCAAGAACAGGAACAAGAAATTTGAACCATAGAAAATCAAATCTAGCTTCTATAGCAAGTTTAATCGGTGGAAACTCTAAAGAATCATGTTAAAAACATTTAGCACAAGACATGTGAGGAGATACATGGAGAAAAAAATGAAGAAACAACAATGGAAGAGAAGGTAAAGCAAAAAAATTAATGGAGGTTTAAGGAGCACCTACTTGAAGCTCTTGTGCTCTGATTACCACTTGATGGAAGCTTGCTTGTGGAGCTTCTATGGAGGCTGGATCTTTGAGCTTCAATGGGGTCCTTTAATGGTGATTTTCCACCATGGAGATGCAGCGGAAGACAAAGGAAAGGAGGTGAGAGGAGGCGCCATCCATTAAGGAATAAGCCATGGAAGAAGGAGCTTCACCACCAAGATGAGCCTTGGATAAGAAGCTTGGAGAGGATGCTTCAATGGAGGAAAAGAAAGAGGGAGAGAAAGAGAGAGGGGGGAGCACGAAATTGAAGGAATAAAAGAGGGAGAGAAGTGGAACTTTGAAGTATGTCTCATAAGACTCTCATTCATCAAAGTTACAACAAGTGTTACACATGCTTCTATTTATAGACTAGGTAGCTTCCTTGAGAAGCTTTCTTGAGAAAACTTCCTTGAGAAGCTTCTTTGAGAAAACTTCCTTGAGAAGCTAGAGCTTAGCTACACACACCCCCTCTCATAACTAAGCTCACCTCCTTGAGAAGCTTCCTTAAGAAGATTCCTAAAGAAGCTAGAGCTTAGCTACACATACCTCTCTAATAGCTAAGCTCACCTCCTTGAGATGAGAAGCTAGAGCTTAGCTACACACCCCCTATAATAGCTAAGCTCACCCCCATGACAAAAAACATGAAAATAAAAAAAAAAGTCCTTATTACAAAGACAACTCAAAATGCCCCGAAATACAAGGCTAAAACCCTATACTACTAGAATGGCCAAAATACAAGGCCTAGACGAAGGAAAAACCTATTCTAATATTTACAAAGATAAGCGGGCTCATACTTAGCCCATGGGCTCGAAATCTACCCTAAGGCTCATGAGAACCCTAGGGCCTTTCCTTGGATCTCTAGCCTAATCTACTTGGAGTCTTCTAACCAATGCCCTTGCGGGGTAGGATTGCATCATAACAGGGGCATAATCATCTTAGGCAATGATCATGTGGTAAGACGATCATGCGGTCACAGTTTTCTGCGCAATGTCGTTTCCTATTTTTCAGGTACTTAGGGACGGACGCAAGTAGAGGCTAGGGTCACGACCGACAGATCGTCGTCCCTTCCCCAGCTCTGGACAAACGGAAAACGCCGCCGCAAGGCATCCTAGTATCCTTTAAATTCACAGTAATTATTATTGTTGTGTGTTTAAAATAAATAATGGATGCCTAATCTACCCTGAGTGGGTTCGAGTAAGCGAACGCCGACCCGTAGAGGGCCATGCTTATGTCTTCCCTAAAAAGGTTAGCTCGCCTGGGCGAGCACCCCTGCACCTGCAAATATAAAAACGAGGGAGGGGGAGTTTTCCTCCACCCAAAACTCTCCCCCCTCACTTCAAAAACACCTAGCTCACGGGAACTACGAAGACAACAGCCCCCAAGTTTCCATTGTTGAGTTTTTGCTTTCCTTTTCACACTTTGTTTCACTCCTTACAAGTAAGTGAACTTTCCCTTGGTTATTTGGCTCTCCATTGATGTGTTTTAGTGCTTTAGTTGCTCATTTTTTGCGAAATTCGTGAAGCAATTCAAATGTGAATCCATGTTGTTTTTGCTAAATTAAGGGGTTGTAAGGGATGGCCTTAGGCCTATGTTGCATTATGGAGTAATGGGGCATACCACATTGCCCCCATTCTCTTGTTATTCATGCCTAAACATGCGCCCACCAAGTGCTCGGTGAAATGCCTCAATGACATATGGGCATGGTTTTGTAAGCTTGGGATTGTGGGACTGTTTTATATGTATAGGGACAGCATGAAGAATTTACAATGAGTGCCTGAATGCGATTCTAGGCCTAGGTGTTGGATCGAGTGGCCTCAGAATAATTAAGAAGGGGGGGGGGGTTGAATTAATTATTCCTAAACCTTTACTAATTAAAAAATTACTCTTTCAAGGCTTTTACTAAATTGTTAAGAGAATGAGGAGTAGAAGAGAAACTTAACAAAAAGTAAAAGCGGAAATTAAATGCACAGCGGAAAGTAAAAGAGTAGGGAAGAAGGAAACAAACACACAAGAGTTTTTATACTGGTTCGACAACAACCCGTGCCTACATCCAGTCCCCAAGCAACTTGCGGTCCTTGAGATTTCTTTCAACCTTGTAAAAATCCTTTTACAAGCAAAGATCCACAAGGGATGTACCCTCCCTTGTTCTCTCTGATCCACAAGAGATGTACCCTCCACTAGAACTGATCCACAAGAGATGTACCCTCTCTTGTTCTCAGTCAAACCCAAGTAGATGTACCCTCTACTTGTACCACAAAGGATGTACCCTTGAGACAAAGATCTCAGGTTGTTAAACCTTTGACACTTAGTGAATGGGGATACAAAAGAATTCTCAGGCGGTTAGTCCTTTGAACACTTTTGTATTAGGGAAAGGGAAGAATCAAAAGAATTCTCAGACTGTGTCGTTTTGAATTCTTTGACAAGGGAGAAGGGAGACACAAAAGAATTCAGGCGGTTAGTCCTTTGTTCTTTTGGAAAAGGGAGAAAAGAGACACAAAAAGAATTCAGGCGATAAGTCCTTGGCGAATTCTTTTTGGCAAAGGGAGAAGAGAATGAAAAGATGTTTCAAGGTTTGGAAAACCAGAAAACTTCAGAAAGCTTTTGGTACAAAGAAGAAGAGAAAGTTCAAAGAGATTTCAAGGCTTGTAAAGGATTGATTGGAAAAGCAAAAGTATTCAAGATTCTTGAAATGCAAGACAAAGCCTTGCTTTTATAGACTCTTCATCTCTGGTCAAGAAGACCATTTAGAAGAGTTATAACTTTTAAAAAAAACTTAAAACCAATTTGAAAAAGTCAAAAACCTTTTGAAGAGTTACATCTTTTGATTTTTTTCAGAAACAGTCACTGGTAATCGATTACCAAATAAGTGTAATCGATTACACAAAGCTTTTGAGTGAAAGGATGTGACTCTTCACATTTAAATTTGAATTTCAACGTTCAAGGGCACTGGTAATCGATTACCAAAACATTGTAATCGATTACAGCCTTTTGAAAATAATTGGAACGTTGTAAATTCAGTTTGAAAACATTTTCAAACTCATTTTGCTACTGGTAATCGATTACAACAATATGGTAATCGATTACCAGAGAGTAAAAACTCTTTGGTAAAGGTTTTGTCAAAAACTCATGTGCTATTCAAAGTTTTGAAAAAACTTTTTAATACTGTCATACCCTAATTTCGTCCGGGGACTATTGCTTGATGGCATGCAACCTTTGATTGACCGCTTCGAAGTACTTAGCACCCTTTGTTGCACAATATGTGAAGTCCCAAGACGCGCCGGAAATCAAAAGAAAGCATGGTTACACGATCCGTGAAATTCCGTAATGTGGTGGAAACCAAAAGGAAGTATTGTTACGCAATTCGTGAGTTTCCGTAACTTGTTCGAAAGCTAAAAAATAGTAAATACATGATCTGTAAGGTTCCGTAGCCTTACGGAAAGAAAATAAGTATCGTTACGAAATTCATAAAGTTTCGTAATGTTACGGAAAAAGAATCACCAAAAAACAAAGGGGGGTGTATTTAGTAAAAAAGGGGATGCAAATAGAAATCAGGCCCACTTGGGCATTCCAGATTCTTCCTCCAGAAGGCGGTTGCTTCTGGAGGAAGCAACCTGGCTCGCCTGGGCGTGCTGGGTGGCAAGCTCCTCCCCTATTTTGCTATAAATAAGGGGAGGAATGAAGAAGGAAAGGTTTCAGCCTTCTTGGCACTTCGTATTCTCTTGAAATTGCTGAGGAAAATTGTTTCCGTGAAGAAAATCCAAGCCGAGGCGCTTCCGTAATGTTTCCGTAATGTTTCCGTGAGTAATTACGCGAAGATTTTCAACCATTCGTCGACATTCATTGTTCGTTCTTCGTTTTTCTTCGGTCTTCAACCGGTAAGTACCCCAAACCGAGCTTTTCAATTCATTCTATGTACCCGTGGTGGTCCCCATTTGTTTCGTGCACTTTTATTCTCGTTTTTATTTACTTTCCGTACCCCCTTTTGACGTGCTTCAGTCATTTATTTAAGTCATTTCTCGCCTAATCAAAAAATAAAATAAATTTCCACCGATCATTTGATTTGTAATATCCGTTAATTTCTGTTAAAATGAATTCCGACCGTTCGGTCGTGCCGTAACCACGTTGGAAATAAAAAAAAAAGAGGTAAAATAATAATATAATAATCAAAAAATACCTTTTAGTAAAATGAAGCGAAAAAAATCAATCGGACGTTTTCTCTTTGGGATTTCTCATTCTTAATTGAAATTGACTAATAACTAAAGTGAAACTAAGGCTAAAATCAACCCGCCAAGTCAAGCTCGTCCACAAAAAATCACTAAAAAAGGATTTGAAAGTTAATTATCTCAGTTTTTGCTTACCAAGTAAATGGATCATTTTTAAGGTCCAATGCCTTAAAATGATCACCTTCCAAGTAAAAAGAATCGCTTGATTCACTCTTAAAAAGAACTACATAGGTCTGATTTCCTCTTCGATGGAGGGTACGTAGGAGCAAAAGCCCCGCTTTTGACGTTGGTGGCGACTCCACGCATCTTTCCTCCTTTGGAAAGCGCACCCATGAGCCTCGCCTCGCACGCCCGCAAAAGGGCATGTTGCGACAGTTGGCGACTCCACTGGGGACTTTTTTGTGAGTTAGGCCTATTTTAAGGAATTGTGAAATTGTGAACTTTGTGTGTGCATTTATTGAACTGTGTAAAATGTAATAACTGCTGTCTTTTCCACATTTTTACGCTGCATTCTAAGCACCCACGGGTTTGAGTAAAAAAGGGGCCCTATACCCGGGTTCATGGGAATCTGAGGAGTGGAGGTGAATCTATAATCATGCTAGGTCTACGACTTGCTTGATAATAGTGGAACCTCGTCTAGAGCTTTCTCTCTTTATAATGTGTTGTGGCTGGTATTCCATACCGCCACAATATTATTATCTTGAGTGATGATACCTCTAGAAAACAGTCGTGTGAGTTATGAATCGTGGGAAGTAGTTATTAGAGACCCCTAGATATCATCCTATAGGTTCCCAAATAGGGGCATAGAGCAAACACGCTCTGTGCCATTTGTTCTCATGCATTTCTCTGCAAATAGCACATAAAATGTAGTTTTGCTAGTGATATTTTGTTTCTTTAGAGTAATACGTCACTTTTTAATACTTACGTTGAGGCGCCATGATGCCTAAAACGTAGCGTTAAAAAGATGGATCTTTGCGGTCTCGTATATGTAAATTACCCATTTGCTTTGTTTTCCTTGCGTTTCATGCATACGCATTGCATCATTCATATCGGAGTCTTGATCCACTCCTTTTTTAGGTAAATGATGGGGACAAATCAAAACGGAAAAAGATTTTATCAAGTCAAGGTTAAGGGTCTAGATGTCACCAGCCTCAAGGAATTGGGACAATTGATGGGACCTCTGCAAAGGCAAGCCTTCCGCAAAGTGTACGGAAAGATTCTAGATTTGACCGCAGCGGAGGTATTTACGGAAGTTGTTGTATCCCTCGCCCAATACTATGACCAGCCGTTGAGATGCTTCATGTTTGGGGACTTCCAAATGGTACCGACTGTTGAAGAGTTTGAGGAGATATTAGGATGCCCTCTTGGGGGAAGAAAACCGTACCTTTTCTCCGGGTTTCTTCCCTCCTTGAGTAAGATTGCAGCTGTGGTCGGAGATTCGGAAAAAGAGTTGGATCGCATGAAGCAAACTCGGAACAGCGTAGTGGGCCTGCCGCGGAAATACTTGGAAGGCAAGGCAAGGGATATGGCAAGCCAAGAGAAGTGGGTCCCGTTTGCGGATATACTAGCTTTGCTGATCTTTGGGGTTGTCCTCTTTCCGAATGTGGACGATTTGGTGGACCTAGCCGCAATTGATGCTTTCCTTGCATATCACCATAGCAAGGAGAGTCCAATGGTGGCTATCTGGTGGACTTATTTGATACCTTTGACCGAAGGTGCGAGAAGAACAGCACACGGATTGTCTGTTGCTTACCCG
Source organism: Glycine max (assembly GCF_000004515.6). NCBI lineage: Eukaryota > Viridiplantae > Streptophyta > Magnoliopsida > Fabales > Fabaceae > Glycine > Glycine max. Next base: position 25,875,227 of record NC_038254.2, read on the forward strand.
CTCTCTGTGTGTGGTTGGTTTCGCACCTATTCCAACAAGACATAAGACACCCGTGTCCGCTTCAAAGTTATCGCTCGTGCATCGAAAAAAGAAGAGTTGATTGGGACCAACACTTGGCTAGGATAGGAGACAGCGCAATCAATTGGTTTCCTCGATGGAAGGAAGGAAAGGAGGGAGTTTTTTTCTCATGTGGGGACTACCCTAATGTTCCGTTGATAGGGACGAGGGGTTGTATTAACTATAATCCCGCACTTGCCATAAGACAGCTAGGGTACCTCATGAGGGGAACGCCGACGGAAGAGAGCCTCTCGCCTTTCCTTGTGAGAGATTTCGGCGCGCAAAGTCTCAAGGTTATACAAAGAGTCCACAAGGCGTGGAGAAGTCCGTTGAGGAAAGACAAAGAGCTTAGGGGCATCCGTAATGGCGTCATCGGTGATTATCATGGATGGCTAAGAGTTCATACGCGAGGGTTAGATTGGCTCTCCAAGTTGAAAGTTATCAATGAGGAGAACTTCGAAGCTCCGGAGGAAGATGAAGAAGTCCAAGCTCTAAAATTAGAGCTAGGGAAGGCAAGACTCGCCAAAGAAAAGTTCAAGTCAGCCGCTACAAACATCCGGAAAGAGTGCACCGAGTTACGAGAGGAAAACGCGGCCACTGCAAGAGCCCTTGAACAAGAAACCAAAAGGGCCCGCAAGGAGGAACATGGCCGAGATAAGTTCCGAGGAGCTTTGTGGGGTAGCAACAATGAGCTCAAGCTCCAGAGAGAGGAAAGAGACCAGTCACGGGTACATGGCATGATCTTAAAGGAAGAATTAGCTGCTTGCGCGAGATCCAAGAGGAGTTTGGCTCAACACTTGGAAGCCACGGAGCAAAGCATGCTAGCTATCATAGGGCAGTACAAGGAAGAGTTAAACCAGTCTGTGACCCATGAACAAAAGCTAGTAGAGGATTTCGCACAAGTGTACGCCGAAAAGGAAGCAAGAGGGAGGGTGATTGATGCATTGCATCAAGAAGCGACTATGTGGATGGATAGGTTCGCCTTGACCTTGAATGGAAGTCAAGACCTCCCGCGACTACTAGCCAAAGCAAAAGCCATCGCTGAAGTGTGTACAACCCCCGAGGAAATTCACGGGCTAATCAATTATTGTCAACACATGATAGATTTGATGGCCCATATAATTAGAAACCGTTAGGTTCTGTTGTAACACTTTTGTATAATCTTGGCTAGATAAAAGCTTTGTTCTTTTTATAAAACGAGAAGTTCTGAACTCATCACGTTATGTAAAAAACCTTGAGGTGGATCCAAGTGCTCCGATCATTCATTTGCATATTCATGTTTTGGTGGCATACTCACTGTTGTTTGTTTCTTTAGGGAACTCACCATAACTAAGAAAGCGCAAAGGCACCCCTATAACACTCGATCCAGAAAAATGGATAATGAAGAGGGCGTGCAAGAACAGATGAAGGCCGACCTATCGGCCTTAAAAGATCAAATGGCTTCTATCACGGAGGCCATGCTAAAACTTCAGAAAACTATAAAGGATAATGCCACGGCGGCCGCCTCCAATACAGCTAGGGAAGCTTAACCGGTGCTACAGTCTGCAATAAACTTGGGCCGAGATAGAAACACGACGGTGTTCGGTCGGAGGTATAGTCCGCAAGCTTACCCTTATGGCTTGCCTCTGGACTTCACTCCCCGTACCGCTCCGGAAGATTTGAGCCAAGCCCCTCCTTATGCCGACTATCCCCTACAAGAAGATGATGAAGGAGATGCCTATCTAGGCCCTCTGCTTCCCCTCAAAGATTCGGCCCCCCATGAATTACCCCAACCAAACATAGTCCACCATGTCCCGTCTTCACCCGCACCCGTAAAAGAATCCGTTCCCTTTGTAGAAGATAAGGGAAAGATTGATTCACTTGAAGAGAGGCTAAGAGCGGTAGAGGGCCTTGGAAACTACCCGTTCTCGGATTTAGCGGACCTATGTCTGGTACCTGACATCGTCATCGCTCCCAAGTTCAAAGTACCAGATTTTGATAAGTACAAAGGGACAACATGTCCAAAAGGGCATCTTCGGATGTATTGCCAAAAGATGGGGGCGTATTCTGCGGACGAAAAGCTGTTGGTGCATTTCTTTCAAGACAGCTTGGCCGGAGCAACAGTGGCATGGTATACCAATCTGGAAGCTTCTCAGATCCGGTCATGGAAAGACTTGGCAACTGCCTTCATTAGGCAGTACCAATACAATACGGATATGGCTCCCGATCGGAACCAGCTTCAGAGTATGACCAAGCGAGAACATGAGTCCATTAAAGAATATGCCCAAAGGTGGAGAGATCTCGCAGCTCAAGTCATCCTGCCCATGACAGAGAGGGAGATGATCACAATTATGGTAGATATGAGGGTCGATTCTTTGAGGATCCCAACGAAGAGGGTTTGACAATCGAACTGGTGCACTTAGGGACCGGAGAGGGAAAGAAAGAAGTAAAAGTAGGAACCGGTATGACCGCACCTATCCGCCAAGGCTTGATAACCCTTCTAGAAGAATATCAAGACGTCTTTGCGTGGTCATACCAAGATATGCCCGGTCTGGACTCCGACATTGTGCAGCATAAGTTGCCATTGAATCCTGGGACTTCCCCAGTTAAACAAAAGCTACGAAGGATGAGACCCGATAGTCTTTAAAAATCAAAGAAGAAGTAAGAAAGCAGTTCGATGCGGGTTTCTTAGCTGTAGCTCGATACCCGGAGTGGGTGGCCAAGATTGTCCCAGTCCCGAAAAAGGACGGCAAGGTGCGAATGTGTGTAGACTATCGGGACTTAAACCGAGCCAGTCCTAAAGACAATTTTCCCCTGCCACACATTGACATACTGGTAGATAATACGGCCAAGTTCGCCCTTTTCTCGTTTATGGACGGTTTCTCGGGGTATAATCAAATAAAGATGGCACCCGAAGATGTAGAGAAGACCACTTTCGTCACCCTATGGGGAACGTTCTGCTATAAAGTGATGGCCTTCGGGCTGAAAAATGCTGGGGCAACCTATCAGCATGCCATGGTAGCGTTGTTCCATGACATGATGCATAAGGAGATAGAGGTCTACGTAGATGACATGATTTCCAAATCTCGGACTGAGGACGAACACCTTGTCAATTTGCGTAAACTGTTCGGAAGGTTGCGGAAATACCAACTGAAGCTAAACCCAACCAAGTGCACCTTCGGGGTAAAGTCGGGGAAGTTGCTAGGATTCATCGTAAGCCAGAAAGGGATAGAGATAGATCCCGAGAAAGTGAAGGCCATTCTTGAAATGCCGGAACCACGTACGGAGAAGCATGTTCGAGGTTTCTTGGGCAGGTTGAATTATATCGCGAGATTTATCTCGCAACTCACCCCTACATGTGAGCCCATTTTCAAGCTATTACGTAAGAACCAGACGGTCCTGGGGAATAGCGACTGCCAAGAGGCCTTCGAGAAGATCAAACAGAGCCTCGCCTCACACGCCCGCAAAAAGGCATGTTGCGACAGTTGGCGACTCCATTGGGGATCATCCCCAGTGGAGTCGCCAGAGCCTCGCGAACCCCCCGGTGCTCATGCCACCTGTAATAGGAAGACTTCTTTTCCTGTACATGACTGTGTTAGACGAGTCTATGGGGTGCGTGTTGGGTCAGCACGATGATTCTGGGAAAAAGGAACAAGTCATTTACTGTCTAAGCAAGAAGTTTACCGCATGTGAGATGAATTACTCCATTTTGGAAAGGACGTGTTGTGCTCTGGTATGGGCATCACATCGGCTTAGGCAGTACATGCTCAGTCATACAACGCGGCTTATTTCCAAAATGGATCCCGTGAAGTACATCTTTGAGAAACCGGCCCTCACAGGACGGATCGCTAGGTGGCAGGTACTACTATCTGAATTCGATATCATGTACGTCACCCAAAAGGCGGTAAAGGGAAGCGCCTTGGCAGATTATTTGGCCCAACAACCCCTCCAGGATTATCGGCCGATGCACCCTGAGTTCCCGGACGAAGATATCATGGCCCTGTTCCAAGAGAAGCGGGCGCACGAGGACATAGACAAATGGATTGTTTGCTTCGATGGGGCATCTAATGCTTTGGGCCATGGAGTAGGGGCAGTCCTTGTGTCCCTGGATGATCAGTGTATTCCTTTCACGGCCAGGCTAGGCTTCGACTGTACCAACAATATGGCTGAATATGAAGCGTGCGCCCTCGAGATTCAAGCGGCCATTGATTTTAATGTAAAGCTACTCAAAGTGTATGGAGACTCGGCTTTGGTAATACGCCAGTTGAAAGGAGAATGGGAAACTAGGGATCCGAAATTGATACCCTATTAAACTCACATCTTGAAGTTAGCCAAATTCTTTGACGACATTTCTTTCCACCACATACCTCGGGAAGAGAACCAAATGGCCGATGCATTGGCCACCCTGGCATCCATGTTTCAACTTGCCCCACACGAAGATCTGTCGTACATCGAGTTCAGATCTCAGGGCAAGCCAACACATTGTTGTGCGATAGAGGAAGAGCGGGATGGGAAACCGTGGTACTTCGATATCAAACAATATGTTGAAAACAAAGAATATCCACCAGGGATTTCCGACAATGACAAGAGAATGTTAAGGAGATTGGCTACTAGTTTCTTTGTGAGTGGTACCATCCTGTACAAACGAAACCACGACATGACCCTCCTACGATGCGTAGATGCCAAAGAGGCGAATTTCATGATTGAGGAGATCCACGGGGGTTCATTTGGGACATATGCCAATGAGCATGCTATGGCCAGGAAGATCCTTAGGGCCGGTTATTACTGGCTCACTATGGAGAGCGATTGCTGCACCCATGTAAGGAAGTGTCATAAATGTCAGGCATACGCGGACAATGTCAATGTTCCACCACATCCTCTGAATGTTATGTCCGCCCCTTGGCCTTTTTCCATGTGGGGAATAGATGTCATTGGGGCCATCGAACCCAAAGCTTTGAATGGTCACCGCTTCATTCTTGTGGCGATAGATTACTTCACCAAATGGGTCGAAGCGGCTTCTTATACTAATGTCACGAGAAGTGTGGTGGTCAGATTCATAAAGAGGGAGTTGATTTGTCGATACGGACTCCCTAGGAAGATCATTACTGACAATGGCACCAATCTGAACAACAAAATGATGCAGGAAATGTGCGAGGATTTCAAGATCAAGCATCATAACTCCACCCCTTATCAGCCAAAGATGAATGGGGCTGTAGAAGCTGCAAATAAGAATATTAAGAAGATTGTTCAGATGATGACGGTGTCATACAAAGATTGGCATGAGATGTTGCCTTTCGCCCTGCACGGATATAGAACCTCGGTACGAACTTCTACTAGGGCAACGCCGTATTCCTTGGTTTATGGGATGGAAGCAGTACTCCCATTTGAGGTAGAGGTCCCTTCCCAGAAGATAATAGCGGAATCAGGCCTAGAAGAGTCAGAATGATCTCAAGCACGCTACAACCAAGTCAATCTTATTGAAGGTAAGCGTTTGACGGCCATGAGCCATGGGCGCCTATATCAACAAAGGATAAAGAATGCGTTCGACAAGAAAGTACGCCCACACAAGTTCAACGAGGGGGACCTTGTGCTGAAAAAGATTTCCCACGCTGTTAAGGATAATCGAGGCAAGTGAGCCCCGAATTACGAAGGACCTTTCGTTGTGAAAAGGGCTTTTTTCTGGGGGTGCTCTGATACTCACCAACATGGATGGCGAGGAGCTATCCTCGCCCGTAAACTCTGATGTCGTTAAGCGATATTACGCTTGAAGTCTGGGGCAATTGAGAGGACCGTTGCATGTTCTTTTGTTTCTGAGTTTTTTGTTCTTCTTGGTTTCCTCCAGGGATTTCCATTCACTGTAATTGTCTCATTTCTTTAAAAGAAGAGAAGATGGGTGAGGTTTCAGTCCTCACTTTAGTTTTAAACCTTGTGTTAGTTTGTAAGAACCTGAGCCCTCTTCGCTCGGTTCATGGGGTGCCCCAAACGCTTAAATTAAAACTGAACCTAACCAACCTTCACTAAGAAAATCATTGCATTAAAAGCATTCATACATGTACGTACACATGTATATCTTGTGGTAACAGGGGCAGAATCGTCTTAGGCCACGGTTAGAAGTCGAGACAAAGTTGACGGCAGAAATCAACCAAGGTAAGACGATGACCCGGTCACAGAATCGTCTTAGGCCACAGTTAGAAGTCGAGACAAAGTTGACGACAGAAATCAACCAAGGTAAGACGATGACCCGGTCACGATTGGCCTCACATTGTTTGTTTCCTACTTGCAGGTACTTACGGATGGTGCAAATGGAGGATAGGGTCACGACCGACCGATCTTCGTCCCTTCCCGGCGCTGGACAAGCAGAGAACATCGCTGCAAGGCAGCCCAATATCCTTTGAATTTACAGTATTTATTACTATTGTTTATGTTAAATAAGTAATCGATGCCTGTTTCTAACTTAAGTAGGTTCGAGTAGGCAAACGCTAACCTGTAAAAGGGGGGGGGGGCATGGTTACGTTTCCCCTAAAAAAAATGGCAGGTTAGCTCGCCTGGGCGAGCAACCCCTGCACCAGATTATAAAAAATGAGGGAGGGGGACGTTTTCTGCACCCAAAAACTCCCCCCCCCCCCCTCATTCAAAAGCAAAGACTTCACAAAGCTTACGGTTTTTGCTCTCCCAAGCCTCTTTTGGTCGCATTTTGCTTTCGTTTTTCGTATTCCTACTCACTCCAACAAGTAAGTATTCAATCCTTGAGTTTTTAGTTTTCCATTAGTGCCTTTTGTTCATCTTTTGGTGCTCTAAATTTTGAGAATGTGCTCATATTTGTGGGGCATTTTTGGAGTTTTTTATGCTTGATTTGTTAGAGTTGAAGGATTGTAGGGGATGGCCTTAGGCCTATGTTGTATTCTGAAACAATGGGGCATGCCACATTACCCCCATTCTCTTGCAATTTATGCCTAAACACGTGCCCACCAAGTGTTCGGTGATTTTGTAAGATTGGGATTGTGGGACTGTTTTATATACATAGGGACAGCATAGAGGATTCGAAGTAGGTGCCCAAATGCAATTCTAAAGCTTAGGAACCCAAGCTTTTAGTTTCAATGCAAGGAAACATGGCTTATATCTAAAAATCTAAATTTGGGTTTTGAAAGTGGAAAGGCATGAAAATTAGGACATGCTTGTGAGAGTTTTTACTCGAGTTTGGCTACCCCATAAGGGGTACTTTGCACCTAGGTAGCATGGAAAATACCTTTCAATGGTATGTAAATAAGTGTATAAATATAGGTAGCATGGAAAACACCTTTCAATGGTGTGTATATATGTGAATATATGGCATAAAATTCCTTGCAAAGTGTGAATGAGTAGCAGAAAAATGTCTTTCAACATATGTGTATTTGAGGATAGGTAGCATTAGGAGCCTTTTAGAAAATGTACCCATGTCAAAAAGGGCCTAGGACGCTTCCTAAATGAATATATGATGGCATGGAATTTCCTTTTCAAATGCAAGTATGTGCATGATGTAATTAGCTTTCCAATGTGCATATAAATAAATGTGAGTGAAACAACAAAAATTTGTATGATAAATACTTCAAATATGTGTAGATAGCAAAATATTTAGGATGTGATTAGGTGTAAATTTTGACACAATGCCTTGAGCACGAGAATGTGTGTTCTTTTCAAAGATATATATATGTGTGGTAACTAGAATGTGTTGGATGTCCTTGTACGTTGACATAAATAGTAGGATATTTTACACGAACGCATGTGCATAAATATGTTACATTAAACGTGTGCATGAGTTCGTTCTAAATCGGAAGGGTTAGCATGAGCATTATCTTGTAAAACTAACTTCCCAAAATGTTTGTCCTCGCAGGAAATGGCTCCGAGAAAGCTTCCTGCAAAGAGATCCAGGAAGGACAAAGCGGCTGAAGGGACCAGTGCCGCTCCTGAGTATGACAGCCATCGCTTCCGGAGTGCTAAGCACCAGCAGCGTTTCGAGGCCATCAAAGGATGGTCATTCCACCGGGAGAGACGCGTCCAGCTCAGGGACGATGAGTATACCGACTTCCAGGAAGAGATAGTTCGCCGGCGGTGGGCATCGATGGTTACCCCCATGGCCAAGTTCGACCCAGACATAGTCCTGGATTTTTATGCCAATGCTTGGCCTACACAGGAGGGCGTGCGGGATATGCGATCTTGGGTGAGGGGTCAGTGGATCCCTTTCGATGCTAATGCCCTCAACCAGTTCCTGGGATACCCTTTAGTGCTGGAGGAGGGCTAGGAGTGCGAGTATGGCCAGAGGAGGAAACGGGCCGATGGGTTTGATGAGGAGGCCATCGCCCAGTTACTGTGCATACTGGGACAAGATTTTGCCCGGACCGCTGCCAGGAGATGGGTGCGAATCATGCGCACCAACATGACTACCCTGACTCAGACATTGATGATGTTGCTGCTTAGCAAATCCTGCCCAGCGATCATAATTCCGACCTCCCTCTGCCGAAGTGTCAGTTGGTGTATGCCATCCTGACACAGATGAGTGTTCATGTGGCTCAGTTGATCGCTGATGCCATTTATCTATTTGCAGGTATGCCACCGACCAGGAACCCTCTAGACCCGGATAAGTCTAACAGGGCCCTAGGTTTTCCGGCATTGATCACGGGTCTCTGCCAGTCGTTCGGGGTTCCGGTCACACCTAGTAAGGTAATTCGACCGCCGATCACCCGGGCTTTCATAGAGAAGTACTGCACAGCTAGACAGGCACAGGGTGGCAACCCACAGGCCCCAGACGCACCGCCGCCACCTACTCAGGCTGATCCAGCTGCGTCATTCGACACGGAGTGGTATTTACGGCATTTGGTTCGCCAGCAGGCGGCCAACCACAGGGCGCACGTGCAGACCCATAACTCTCTCTACCAGCTTAGCCTCAGCCTGCAGAGCTAGGGTTTTGCTTCTTTTCCATGCCTTACTCCTGATCAGTTCAGGGCAGAGGTCGCATGGCCCGGAGATTGGCCAGAGGCCCAGGCAGGGGAGGCACCCGCAGAGGCTCCCGACGATGCAGATGAGGCCCGCGTGGACGAGGAGATAACTGATTTGCTTGATTTCTTGGGAGGGAGCGGAGCCACATGATTGGGAGATCCCTAGATCCATATTCTCTTTTTATGTTTCCCCTTTTATCTGTTACGTATCATTTTATTTTTGTTTAACTGAGGGACTAACGTTTGTTTCATTTTGATTGACTTTTGTTTTGTGCATATATTTCGTTTGAACTGTTACGTTAGTATTTACTTCGTTGTTGTCAATAGTGTTTGTTGAAATTCCGGAATCATGTAGAATTTTTCATTTAGGAACATCGTCCAAAATAAAAATAAAATGAACCAAAATCATGATAAAAAGAAAGAAGCGTTGTGAATAAAATGTCTACGTATATAAAGAAAAAAGAAAAATGTTGTTTATATATGTATGTAAAAGGAAAATGTGTATAGAAGGATTTTTGTGTGTGTAAATAATGTGTGGAAAGAAATTCTTGTGTGAGCAATGAGTGTATATAAAGAAACTTTTGTATGAACCACATGTGTGTGTTGGGAAAAATGAAAAAATCTTAGAACATGAATAGGGTTCGTATATAGACCGTGTGACGTAAAGAGAAAGAGTTCTAATGCGTGTGCAGAAAAAGTTCGTCATGTATAAGAATGTAGGTGTACAAAGAAAAGTTTTCCTCATAGAGGGCCATGGGTGTATAGTTTTGTGAATATAAAAATGAAACAAAAAGGAAAAAGAAAGAAAGACCTCGAAGGTTGACATGTTATAGTTAGGAAGAAAAAATCATTCGTAGAGAGCAAACATATCTTCTGGAAACAAAGGACTAACGCTAAGAGTTTATTTTCCTGAATAACCGAGATAAGAATGGATGAATTCATTGAACTGATGAAAGAACATAATTTGGAAACGTTGGGTCTGTTTGTGTAAATTCCCAACTGTAGTATCACAATGCCATAAACGGGATGCTTGAGTGCCCACCTGGCTGTGGCCATGACTAATTTTGCACGTTGTTTCCAAATCATCATTGTTGCACGTGCCTTGTGAAATAATATGGAAGTTCGGCCCGAGACCGACACCTTGACACACGAATTTGTTTTGCCCCAGATATCAAGATCGGGCTCCCACGATAAAAGACCCCATTGAGACACAACCTTAGACTATTTTGAACCTTGGCCTATAAAAGGAATCCTTATCCTTTCCCCCGAAGCAGAGGACAGCGGAATCTCCTCAAGGGAGAGCAAATAGAATGCTAAAACCCGATTTCCCAAAGAAAGGAATGGAAAAGGGAAAAATGAAAAGAAAGAAAAGGAAAAAATGAAAAGAAAGGAAAAGAAGGATTCCTGATCGAAGATCGGAAGGAAGTAAAAAGGAAATCGGAGGAAAACAGAATAATTCCCGATCAATGAAAGAAAGAGAACAGAAGATCTTCAGACCAGATAAATTTTCGGCAAGGTAAGTGATTTCCGGCAAAGGAAAACCCATTTTTGATGGTTCTTCCTTTCGAATTGCCATTCAAAGTCATTCTCGACTGGCGATATCCCACCCCACATAAACAAAGAGGAAAAGACCGAAACACCCAGCTTCCTCTCCAAAAACACTACCCTCGAGAAAATCCTATTGATCCGTGATCGTACATGTTGATCTTTGATTCGATAGGAAATCGTGTGCAAAATAAAGTCATGGTGCAGTTATGGTTTGGGATTAGGGTAAAACACTTGCCTGTGTGAGTTTTTTATACACTATGAGTGATTTATTCCCAGTTTCAGCTTAACCCGATGTTTCCCCTGAATGTTCATTTAAAAGCTAAATGTTGACATCCTGCCTTTCATTTTTTGTTACAAGGAAGATTACCCTTGGCATGAGTATATTGTTTCTCTAAGATATGGTGCTCTCGCGAATGATTTATTTTTCTTTGCAAAAAGCATGTTTGCCTTTTTAGGTGAGAAAACCCGGTGGACCATTCGGTCCTGCCAACAAATCTTGTTCGGAGCCCCATGAATTGATTGTCGTTCATGCATCGTCCACCAACGAGTTTGGAGCCCCGCGAATTGATTGCCTAGTGCTGTTCGCCAATTCTCCATTCTCCACTTTTATTCGGAGACCCATGAATTGATTGCCTAGTGCTATTCATGTGTCCTCCACCATCAACTGCGGAGCCTCCGGTGGCTGGGAAATGTTGTTTTTGTTATTTTCCCGATTGGTTACTTCGCCAAACATGTGTGTAAATGTATATTATGTTATTGTTGTTTTTGTTGTTGTTTGTATTTTGTTTTGTGTTGTGCAGAAAAAAGAAGAAGTAGAGACGAGAGTCGTCATAGACTAATCACGGAAAGGGCCAAGACGGACGAAATCAGTGTTTTTATCTTTACTTTCCTCTTATCTCCGATAAAAGGTAAGTAAAGAGGGGCAACTGTCATACCCTAATTTCGTCCGGGGACTATTGCTTGATGGCATGCAACCTTTGATTGACCGCTTCGAAGTACTTAACACCCTTTGTTGCACAATATGTGAAGTCCCGAGACGCGTCGGAAATCAAAAGAAAGCATGGTTACGCGATCCGTGAAATTCCGTAATGTGGCGGAAACCAAAAGGAAGTATTGTTACGCAATCTGTGAGTTTCCGTAACTTCTTCGAAAGCTAAAAAAGAGTAAATACATGATCCGTAAGGTTCCGTAGCATTATGGAAAGAAAATAAGTATCGTTACGAAACTCGTAAAGTTTTGTAACGTTACGGAAAAAGAATCCCCAAATAAGCAAAGGGGGTGTATTTAGTAAAAAAAGGGGTGCAAATAGCAATCAGGCCCACTTGGGCCTTCCAGATTCTTCCTCCAGAGGGCGGTTGCTTCTGGAGGAAGCAACATGGCTCGCCTAGGCGAGCTGAGCTCGCCTGAGTGAGCTAGGTAGCAAGCTCCTCCCCTATTTTGCTATAAATAGGGGGAGGAATGAAGAAGGAAGGGGTTCAGCCTTCTTGGCACTTCGTATTCTCTTGAAATTGCTGAGGAAAATTGTTTCCGTGAAGAGAATCCAAGCCGAGGCGCTTCCGTAACGTTTCCATTAGTAATTACGTGAAGATTTTCAACCGTTCTTCGACATTCATCGTTCGTTCTTCGTTTTTCTTCGGTCTTCAACCGGTAAGTACCCCAAACCGAGCTTTTCAATTCATTTAAGTCATTTCTCGCCTAATCAAAAAATAAAATAAATTTCCACCGATCATTTGATTTGTAATATCCGTTAATTTCTGTTAAAATGAATTCCGGTCGTTCGGTCGTGCCGTAACCACGTTGGAAATCAAAAAAAGAGGTAAAATAATAATATAATAATCAAAAAATACTTTTTAGTAAAATGAAGCGAAAAAAATCAATCGGACATTTTCTCTTTGGGATTTCTCATTCTTAATTGAAATTGACTAATAACTAAAGTGAAACTAAGGCTAAAATCAACCCGCCAAGTCAAGCTCGTCCACAAAAAATCACTAAAAAAGGATTTGAAAGTTTATTATCTCAGTTTTTTCATACCAAGTAAATGGATCACTTTTAAGGTCCAACGCCTTAAAATGATCACCTTCCAAGTAAAAAGAATCGCTTGATTCACTCTTAAAAAGAACTACATAGGTCTGATTTCCTCTTCGATGGAGGGTACGTAGGAGCAAAAGCCTCGCTTTTGTCGACCTCAAAAATAAAAAAGGAAATAAAAGGTAAGATAACACAATTTCACAATTCTAAAAAATAGGTTGTTGTCCTTTGAGACAAACGTGACAAGTGCTAATACTTTCCTCAAACGTAAATACAACTCCCGAACTTAGAATTTTCTTTTTGATCGGTTTCCTTCGGTTTTTCCGACATTTTCCACAAATAAACGTTGGTGGCAACTATGCGCATCTTTCCTCCTTTGGAAAGCGCACCCGTGAGCCTCGCCTCGCACGCCCACAAAACGGCATGTTGCGACAAATACTTATCTTGATTGAGTCTTTTCTTCATTCTTGAATCTTGAGTCTTGAATCTTGATCTTAATTCTTGAGATCTTGAATCTTGAATCTTGATTCTTGATTCTAGGCTTTCTTCTTGAGTCTTAAATTCTTCTTGATTCTTGAACTCTTGACTTGTTCTTGATTCACTTGAGATGTTCTTTGATTCACTTGAGTTATTCTTTGATCTTTAAGCTTTTTGTTCATCACCTTTGTCATCATCTTTTGTTGTCATCATTGTTATCATCAAAACACCTTTGAATCACATTCACCATGAAGCCTTGCTTCTCCACTAGGAACCCAAGCTTTTGATTTCAATACAAGAAAGCATAAAAATGAAGGCGTTATGATAGGGATTTCCCTTTAGGCCAGCGGCTGATTTCTGGGGCTGCGCCATGATGTTTGCTTAGTTTGGGTAAAGATGTTATCCACCATGTACGTATATGTATAGGATAGGTAGCTAGAGAAAGGACCCTTCAAATAAAACGTGTATATGTTGAATAGGTGGTCAAGCGCTTTATAAATGTACACACGCTTGAATGCTTCCCAAAATGAATATGTGATGTGGAATTGCCTCTCAAGTGTAGATAGATGGCATGAAAATTCCTTTTCAAATTCAAGTGTGAACATGACATGAGACGGGCTCTCCAATGTGCATATATGTATAAATAAATGTGAATGAAATAACAAAAAAATTTGTTATGTTAAATAAAATACTCCAAATGTGTGTAGGTAATTTTTGGTAGCAAAATACTTTGAATATGGATATGTGTAATTTTGACACAATACCTTGGGCATGCATATATGAATTCTTTTCAAAAAATATACATGTGGTAACTAGAATGTTTTGAATATCCTTGTATGTTGATATAAATAGCAGGATACTTGGCACATATGCACATTGGTAAATGTTCTTTTTAAGGAAATGTGTGCACAAGTTTGTTCTAAATCGAAAGGATTAGCATGCCATTTTTGCTTTAAAATAGCATTTCCTTGTAAATTGACTTTCCAAATGTTTGTCCTCGCGGGAAATGGCTCCAAAAAAGCTTTCCACGAAGAGATCTAGGAGGGACATCGCGGCTGAAGGGACCAGTGCCACTCTCGAGTTTGATAGCCACCGTTTCAGGAGCGCCGAACATCAGCAGCGTTTCGAGGCCATCAAAGGATGGTCATTCCACAGTGAGAGACGCGTCCATCTCAGGGACGATGAGTACACAGATTTTCAGGAAGAGATACCTCGCCGACATTGGACGTCGCTAGTCACTCCCATGGCTAAGTCTGACCCAGATATAGTCCTGGAGTTTTATGCCAATGCTTGGCCCACAGAAGAGGGAGTGTGGGACATGCGATCATGGGTGAGGGGTCAGTGGAAGGTCAGGAGTGCGAGTTTAGTCAGAGAAGGAACAGGGCCGATGGGTTTGACGAGGAGGCCATTGCCCAACTATTATGTATACCGGGTCAGGATTTTGCCCGGACCGCTGTCGGAAGGCGGGTGCGGATCATGCGCACCAGCATGACTACATTGACCCAGATGTGGATGACATTGCTACTCAGCAATGTCCTGCCCAGTGATCATAACTCCGACCTTCCTCTACCAAAGTGTCAGCTGGTGTATGCCATCCTGACACGGATGAGCGTCCATGTGGCTCAGTTGATTGCTGATGCCATCTATTTGTTTGCAGGTATGCCACCCACCAGGCACCCTCTAGACCCGGATAAGTCTAATAGGGCCCTGTGGTTTCCAGCATTGATCACAGGCCTCTGCCAATCATTTGGGGTTCCTATCACACCTAGTAAGGTGATCCGGCCGCCGATCACCCGGGCCTTCATTGAGAAGTATTGCACGCCTAGGCAGGCGCAGGGTGATGCACCACAGGTCGCACATGCACCGCCACCACCTCATCAGGCTGATCCTGCTGGGTCATTAGGCATGGAACAGCACTTGGTTCGCCAGCAGGCGGCCAATCACCGGGGGCAGGTGCAGATACACGAGTGTCTCTACCAGCTCAGCCTCAGTCAGTAGGGCCAGGGTTTCGCTCCTTTTGCGTGCCCTACTCCAGATCAGTTTAGGACTGAGGTCGCATGGCCCGGAGATTGGCCCGAGGCCTAGGCAGAGGAGGCGCCTGTAGGAGCTCTCGGCGATGCAGAGGAGGCCCGCATGGATGAGGAGATGACAGACTTGCTCGCATTCTTGGGAGGAAGCGGAGCCACGTGACCGAGGTCACCGCACTTTTGTTTTTAACATTAATGTTTGTTTTTTGTTAGTTTGTTATTGATGTTTTCTATTATTGTCTATATTGCTTGACATTACTGTTTTTCTGTTATTGTCCACATGGTTACTAACATTGCTGTTATTATTTTTCGGCGTTATGGATCTCAGTTATTTCGTCACCGTTTTTGCGACTTACCAATTCGTGCGTTTTTCACTTACCTTATGTTTAGACGTAACTAGGTAGTATCCGCCCCCGTCTACACGATCTTTTAGAGGGGAAAAGAAAAAGAAAAAAATGAACAAATAACTTAAAAAAGAAAAAGGAGAGGAAAAGGAAAAGAGAGCAAGTAAGAAAAGAAAAAGAAGGAAGAAAAAAAGAAAATAAATAAAAATAAAAGTTGTCTAGCTAAAACAACAACATACTTGTGAAAAGAGATAATTTCCAACTTTTATTTGAAGAAAAATTCGCTGATCATAACTAGTTTTTGAAAAAAATGTGTGTACACATTTGAAGGGTAAATGCAGTGAAAAGTTTTTCGAACACCCAAGATAGACTCAGATGAATGCACAAATTGATAGAAGAACATATTTTGGAAATACTGGGTTGACTAAAATAGAGAAAATGAATTATGAGCCCTAGCATCACACGACCAAAAAAATTTCGACACTTGAGTGTCCACATAGGTGCATGCATAATTAGTTTTGCATAAAATTTTCAAATCATCATTATTGCATTTGTGTCATGGAAATAATGTGGGACATCCCTTTTATCCCTGAACCGTTGGCCAAATCCACGCCCTGACATTTATCATGTCCAGTCATTCTACAAGCCTTGAGCCAAAATCCCAACTTACCATAAACCTTGACCCAGGGTGAGAATGTCCATCCTTGCTCTCGGAAGAAAACAAAAAAGGAAAAAAAGAGAAAAGGAGAAAATTCCCAATAAAAAAAAAATAGGAGAAAGCAAAAAAAAGAAAGAAAATTTCTTATCAAGGATCAGAAGAAAACAGAAAAAATATGCAGAAAGGTCTTTGGACCAGACAATATCTGGACAATACATAATTGTCACCAAGTGAACAAAAAAAAAAGGGGAAAGGAAGACACGACCTACAGTGGTCCTCTCCTTTTGATTGCCAACCAAAATCCTATGCGTCGGTGACTTGTTCACCTCACACTAAACAAAAACAGAAAAGGAAAAAGTCAAAAAACACTCAAAGCCAAAGTTCCCACCAAATGAACCCATTCCCAAGAAAAAAACTCCTATTGATCCATGATCACGTATGTAGTCTTTGATTTGATAGGAAATGACTTGCAAAGCCAAGTCATGACATATCTATGGTTCAAAATTAGGATGAAACACTTACCTATGTGAGATTGATACACTTTGAGTGATTTTCTTCTATTTTTGTTGAACCCAGTGTTTCCTCTAAATGGTCATTTATGAGAAAATTTCATCAGCATGCTCCCCTTCCCCAGTGGACACATTGTTTTTCATCCAAAAAGCATATGTTGCTCTGATTAGTTGGATGTTTTCTCTCTTTACTAAAGCATGTTCGCATTTTAGTGAAGAAAACACCGAGACTATTTTTAGTCTCACAAGTTATCCAGAACTACGTAGGTCTGAGTTCCTCATTGAGGATACGTAGGAGCAAGAGCCTCACTTTTGTCGGCCGCCCCACAATCTCTGTCATACTGACCTTGGAGTCATGTGACAGGCGGAAATACCCAAGCGGTTATCCGTATAAACCTTTTGCTATCTATAAGACTCAAAGCATGATAGCACGCAGAGACTAACGTCGTCTTCTGCGCCTTTTGTCATCCAGAGGCGGCGGGCCCGATGACATGCGGGAACTATTTGGTCCCGCACTTTTAAACTTTTTTTATCTATATATAAGACTCAAAGCATGATAGCACGCAGAGACTAACGTCGTCTTCTACGCCTTTTGTCATCCAGAGGCAGCGGGCCCGATGACATGTGGTTATCCGCACTCTCGATGAGTGATAAACGCACAGAGACAAATTCTGCGCCCTTTGTCATTCAGATTTCGCAAGTCGAGTGATGAACGCGCAGAGACAAATTATGGTCATTCTGAGCCCTTTGTCGTTCGGGGACAGTAAGTCGAGAGGTGGGCAGAGACAAATTATGGTCATTCCGTACACCTTTTCGCCATCCAGAGGAGATCGTGTTCGGTGGCACGCAGAGACAAATGATGGTCATTCTGCGTCTTGCCGCCCAGGCTCGATCGTGTCCAACAACACGCAGAGACAAATTATGGTCATTTTGTGCCTTACGTCAGCCCAGAGGAACGAATTCGACAGTATCAGGATGATGTGTCGGTACTGATCATGTTCAAATTTTTGCAGGTTCCACCGGCAGGGAGATTCATCGGCCGAATGGTGTTTCACTCGAACGAAATTAGTGTCTTATCTTTACTTCCATTTTATCTCCAATAAAAGACAAGTAAAGAGGGGCAACTGTCATACCCTAATTTCATCTGGGGACCATCCATTGTTGGGATGCGACCCTCGTTTGACCACTTCGAGGTACTTGGCACCCATCGTTAGGCAATTCGAGAAGTTCTGAGACATGTCGGAAGCCAAAAGAAAGCATTGTAGCACAATCCGTGATGTTTTGTGACATGCCAAAAATTAAAAGGAAGTGTTAGTGCGCAATCCGTAAAGTTTCGTAACATTCCGAAAGGAAAAAAAGGGATGATTACGTAATCCGTAAGGTTCCGTAACATAGTGGAAAGAAAACAAGTATTGTTACGAAATTCGAAAGTTTCCGTAACGTTACGGAAAAAGAATCACCAAAAAAGGGCAGGGGGTGTATTTAGTAAAAATGGGGGTTGAAATAGCAACCAGGCCCACTTGGGCCTTCTAGGATGTTCCTCCAAAAGGCGGTTGCTTCTGGAGGAAGCAACCTAGCTCACCTGGGCGAGCTGGGTGGCAAGCTTCTCCTTCCTTTTCCTATAAATAGGGGAAGGAGGGAAGAACAAAAATATTCAACCCTCCTGGTATCTGAGAATCACTTCAAATTAGTGAGAAAAACTGTTTCCGTGAAGAAAATCCAAGCCGAGGCGCTTCCGTAACGTTTCCGTGAGTAATTACGCGAAGGTTTTCGATCGTTTTTCGACATTCATCGTTCGTTCTTCGTTTTCTTCAGTCTTCAACCGGTAAGTTCCCGAAATCGAACTTTTCAATTCATTCTATGTACCCTTAGTGGTCCTCATTTGTTTCGCGTGCTTTTATTTTCATTTCATTTACCCCTTTTTGACGTGCTTTAGTCATTTACTTAAGTCATTTTCTCGCCTAATCAAAAAATAAAATAAATTTCCACCGATCATGTAAATTGTAACATCCATTAATTTCTGTTAAAATGAAATCCGACCGTTCAGTCATGCCGTAACCACATTGGAAACCAAAAAGAGGTAAAATAATAATATAATAATCAAAAATATCTTTTAGTAAAATAAATCAAAAAAAAATCAATCGGACGTTTTTTTTGTTGGATTTTCCTATCATAATCGAATTGACTGATAACCAAACTGAAACTAAGGCTAAAATCAATTCATAAACCAAACTTTTTGTCATCGCCTAAAAAAGCCATTTTTAAAGGTCCAACGCCTTGAAATGGTCTTGTCCACCTTTATTATTTAAACATAGATTTCTTAAAAAGGCCTAAAATCAACACGTAACTTTATTACCTCTTTCAAAAATAAAGAGATCATTAATGGTCCAATGCCTTAATGTTTTCTCTCTTTTCAAAAGAATCGAAAGATTGTTTAATGGTCCAACTCCTTAAATGGCCTTTAATTCAATAAAAACACATTTTGCAAAAAAAAAAAGGGATAAAAGTAACTTAACCAAACACTTTGTTCTCAAAGAACTACGTAGGTCTGATTTCCTTATCACAATTGAGAAATACATAGAAGCAAAGGGATACACCCTTGTCGACCACAAAAAGATAAAAATATAAAAAGTACAAAAAGAAATAAAGACGTAAAAGGGAACATTAAAATTGAAGTCATGTTTGCACATTCGATTAAAGGCTATCGTCCCTTGTGACGAACGTGTGGGGTTCTAATACCTTCCCCGTGCGTAAATACAACTCCAAAACCTTTCACTTAAAATTTGTAGACCACGTCTTTTCTGGTTTTTCCAACGTTTTCCTCAAATAAACGTTGGTGGCGACTCCGCGCGTATTCCCTTATTGGAAGACGCACCAGAGAGTCACGCGTCGCCCTCCCGCCGAAGGGTAGGTTGCGACAAGTTCCAAATTGTCTATTCCACCATGAAACCCCTTAATGTCCAGGAAGATCATATCTTTTTAAAAGCTTTTCCTTATTCTTTTGAGGGAGTGGCGTAAGATTGGTTGTACTACCTTGCTCTCAGGTCCATTACCAGCTGGGATGACCTTAAGAGGGTGTTCTTGGAGAAATTCTTCCCTGCATCTAGGACCACTACCATCAAAAAAGACATTTCAGGCATCAGGCAACTTAGTGGAGAGAGCTTGTATGAGTACTGGGAAAGATTCAAGAAATTGTGTGCAAGCTGTCCTCATCACTAGATTTCTGAGCTGTAGAAGCAAAGACTTTGACTTTGATGTTTTGATGATGCCATATGATCATGATGTTTTGATGCCATGTGAACATGTACTTCTCAAGTTAAGATCAAGACAAAAATCCAAGAGATTCAAGATACATCATCAAGAAGATCTCTAGTGATTTAGGAAGGGAATTCCAAATTGAAATAGCATGAGTTTTGGCCAAGAAATTTAAGCTAAAATTTCTTTTTCAAGAGATTTACTCTCTGGTAATCGATTACCATTGGATGTAATCGATTACCAGTGGCCAAAATGATTTATAACAACCATTAGAAATTTGAATTCAAATTTTACACTATGTAATCGATTACACATGGATGGTCTATTTATATGTGACTTGGAACACGAATTTGCTCAGAGTTTTTCAGAACAAAAAAGGTCTTATCCTCTCAAAAAGCAAAATCATCTTATCCTCTTACACTTGCAATACACTTTGGGTGCTTAATTGTTCAATCTATCTCTTTCAAGAGAGATTTCTTCTTCTCTTCATCTTATTTCTAAAAAGGGATTAAGGTTCCGAGGGTCTCTTGTTGTAAAGCAATCTGAACACAAAGGAAGGGTTGTCCTTGTGTGGTTTAGAACTTGTAAAGGGTTTTTGCAAGATAGTGGAACTCTCAAGCGGGTTGCTTGGGGACTGGACGTAGGCACAAGGGTGTGGCCGAACCAGTATAAATCTAAGTTTGCAATCTTTCTTCCCTTAAACTCTTTTATTGTTTATTGCTTATTGCTTCTTCTCAGTAAGATTAATTTGCATAATTATTTAGGAGTTCATTTTGAAAGGAATCTTGGGATTTGGGTTAGAATCAAAATAGAAGTTTTAATTAGGAAAAGTTTGAGTTATCTTAATTCAACTCCCCCTTCTTAAGATATCTGAGGCCACTTGTCTAACAAGTGGTATCAGAGCTTCATTCTTGTATAAAGTTTAGAAGCTTCAAGAATAATGGCCTCAGCAAACTTCTTATTCCTAGAAGGAAATTCAATAAATAGGCCTCCTATTTTTAATGGAGAGGGTTACCACTACTGGAAAACCCGAATGCAAATTTTCATTGAGGCATTAGACTTAAACATTTGGGAAGCCATAGAAGTTGGACCTTATGTACCCACCATGGTGGCTGGAAATGCAACAATAGAGAAACCTAGAGAAGAGTGGACTGAAGATGGAAGAAGATTAGTGCAGTACAATTTAAAGGCTAAAAACATCATTACTTCTGCCCTAGGAATGGATGAATATTTTAGGGTTTCAAATTGTAAGAGTGCTAAGGATATGTGGGACACTCTACAAGTTACACATGAGGGAACAACTGATGTCAAACGATCTAGGATAAATACTTTATCTCATGAGTATGAATTATTTAGGATGAAGACAAATGAAAGTATACAAGATATGCAGAAAAGATTCACACATATAGTTAATCATCTTGCATCATTAGGAAGAATTTTTCCAAACGAGGATCTCATAAATAGTGTTAAGATGTCTAAGTAGAGAGTGGCAACCAAAAGTAACAGCCATCACATAATCTAGAGATTTGTATGTCTCTTGCTACACTATTTGGAAAATTACAGGAACATGAGATGGAGTTGCAAAGACTAAATCAACATGAAGAATATGATAAGAAGAAGAAGGAAATTGCTCTTAAAGCCTCATCTTCAATCCAAGAGGAAAGTGACTTAGAAGATTCAAGTGACTTAGAAGATTCAATTGACTTAGATGAAGATGAAGATCTTAGCTTCTTTGTCAAAAGATTCAACAAATTTATTAGAATGAGAGGAAATCAAAGAAGACAAAATTTCAAACCTAAAAAAAGGACTGAAGAGTCATTTCAAATCCCAAAATGCTTTGAGTGCAATCAACCTGGACATCTGAGGGCTGATTGTCCAATCTTTAAGAAAAGAATAGAGAAGTCTGAAAAGAAGACTATTGGAGAAAAGAAGGCAAAGAAGGCCTACATCACATGGGATGATAACGACTTAGAATCGTCTGATGATTCTGAAAAAGAAATGATTAATCTATGTCTAATGGGCAAAAACTATGAAAGTGACGAAGAGGTAACATCTTCTAACAAATCTATTTCTTTTGGTGAGTTACAAGATGCATTTGCTGAATTACATAGTGCATCAATTAAACTAGCAAAACTTGTTTCTTCATCTAAGAAAACAATTTCAGATTTAGAGAAAGAAATTTCAAAATTAAACAAAGAAATAGATCTTCTTAAGATATCTGAGGCCACTTCAAATGTGATTGTTTGGGGTTGGATTGGAACCTAGCACACATGCATACACTAAACATGATATCCAGTCTACTAGCAGATAAATAGAGAAGAGATCATGTTCTGAAGGGAGATTGTGTTCTAGAATTTGTTGATACAAAGAATCAGCTTGCTGATATCTTTACAAAACCTCTCCCCAAAGAAACATTCTTTGCCATTAGAAGAGAATTAGGTCTCTTAGATGTTAGTGATTTGGATAAATAAGGATTGAATTGATTGATTGAAACATCTATGCTTAATGATTGATTGTTTGTGTTAAGTATGTTATTATGCTTGATTTTGCTTAACTACTAGAAATTCTTGTTATTATGTTGGATTGATGTATTATTGTGTGATTGATGCTTGATTGATTGAATTAAATAAGTATGAGTGTTGATGTTGATATAGTTAGATGTTTTTAGTATAGACATTTTAGAGAGAAAAAAAACCTAGTTAGTGTTCTGGTAATCGATTACCATTACGTGTAATCGACTACACAAGAACAGATAGCCAATAATCTATTACAACATCCTGTAATCGATTACCAGAAGGCTAAGTGCTCCTGTAATCGATTACCAAACCTTGTAATCGATTACATAATGCCATCTTCTATAAATAGCCACGTAAACCAGTAGCGCTGCGCAGCCATACTTCCCTCGACGTGCCTCTTTCTCCCTAATCTTCAAATCTTCATAACTCCCTCAATTCTTAACCAAATCACGTCCCACAAAGCCCAATCTTCATCATTTTCACTCCTCTTTCGATTCAACCAATTGAAATTCGTTAAAGCTTCATCAAATGGTAGAATCGTCGAAGAAGCGAAAGGGAACATCCTCCACCACCGCTACTGCTGGCCATCGCCGCCACGGACCATCTGAAGCACCTACAACACCAATTCACCCTTCCTTGTCATCTCCACGATCATCTACTCTATTTTCTTCAGAAGATCAATGTCAACGGTACAATTCTCAATTTTCTTCTAGGATCATCTTAGACCCTAAGTACCTAGACATAGATTTCTTTAATTATGAGACATTTGACTGTTATCAAGTGTTTCAAAACTCTGGATTAGTTTATTTTATGTCCTTAAAATTCCCTTATTATCCTGAACTAGTTAGAGTCTTTTACAGTAATTTAAAAATTCAGGATGGTATTATTCGCTCTGAGGTGCATGGTATTTCTATGATCATTGATCAATCTCTATTCTTTTCATTAACTAAATTACCCAGTCAAGGTGCACCTTTTGAGGGCACCATTGTTGATGACTGGAAGTTTGACTATTCTAGTCATGATACTCATTGTATGGTATGTAATGACCAGGCTGATATGACCGATAGATTGTAGGCCGGATCATTAACCTTTGATTGTCGCATCATGCACTATATTATTGTTAGAATTTTGCTTCCCCGTTCTTCTAATCTGGCTCAAGCCTCTCAGGAGGACTTGATTTTGATATGGGCTTTCCTTACCGGTCGTCAGATCGACTGGGCTCACTTGGTTAGGTACCGAATGCATAAGGCATTACAGGCCAATGCACCTCTTCCGTATCCTCAATTGGTCACCCTTTTTCTCTGTCATTTTCAAATTCCTCTTGATGATGAACCTCTTGTTCAAGTCAAGCGATCTTTTGCCATTGGTGCTGGTGTAGTAACTTCATTTGGTTACCATAAGGATCATGATTGATAATGGCTGAAGAAGGACACAGTACCTCCACAAGATGAGCGTACTCCCTCTCCTCCTCCTCAGCGAGATGATTCCTCAGCCCTTATGAATGAAGTTCTTTCGAAATTATGGAGCCTCCATACCTATGTTGGCAAACGCTTTGATTCCTTGGATGGTCGCTTTGAAGGAATGGATACCCGCATCACCCATCTTGAAGAAGATGTGAGTTATCTTCGTCGGTGCTTTGACCTTCCACCACCTTCCTAGTTTTAGATTATTATTATCTTTTATTTTAAGCCGTGTATTTGGCTATGCTTTTTAAGTTATCACTTTCTAAACTTTCGTTATATTTCGGTATTTGGCACTTAGTATGTTATGATTGGATTATATTTGGTTTTGACTTATGAATGATTATGTGAACTTTAGTTATTTTTATTATTATTCTTCCGTCTTGTGTTGCTTACCACGTACTTTGGCTTTTTGATGTTGCCATGGGGGGAGAGAAACAGGATGGTTTAGAAGCTTAGAAATCAAGAGATCATTAATTCCAAAACATAGGGGGAGTATGTAATGAGTGAACATAAGGAATGAGTGAACATAACGTTATCTCTCTTTGCATATACTTTGTCTTGAATCTTGATTTCAGGGATTAAATTGTCATCATCAAAAAGGGGGAGATTGTAGAAGCAAAGACTTTGACTTTGATGTTTTGATGATGCCATATGATTATGATGTTTTGATGCCACGTGAACATGTGCTTCTCAAGTTAAGATCAAGACAAAAAATCCAAGAGATTCAAGATACATCATCAAGAAGATCTCTAGTGATTTAGGAAGGGAATTCCAAATTGAAACAGCAAGAGGTTTGGCCAAGAAATTTAAGCTAAAATGTCTTTTTCAAGAAATTTACTCTCTGGTAATCGATTGCCAGAGGATGTAATCGATTACCAGTGGCCAAAATGATTTATAACGGCCATTAGAAATTTGAATTCAAATTTTACACTGTAATCGATTACACATGGATGATAATCGATTACCAGCAGTTATTGAACATTTTTTATTCAAATTTTAAAGCCTGTAATCGATTACGCAAATCTTGTAATCGATTACCAGAGTAGAATTTCAGAAAATAATTTCCAAGAGTCACATCTGTTCAAATGATTTTTTAATGGCCATCAAAGGTCTATTTATATGTGACTTGGAACACGAATTTGCTCAGAGTTTTTCAGAAAAAAAAAAAAAAAGGTCTTATCCTTTCTAAAAGCAAAATCATCTTATCCTCTTAAAAATTCCTTGGCCAATACACTTACAATTCAATAAGGAATTATTTGAGTGATTAATTGTTCAATTTATCTCTTTCAAGAGAGATTTCTTCTTCTCTTCATCTTATTTCTAAAAAGGGATTAAGAGACCAAGGGTCTCTTGTTGTAAAGCAATCTGAACACAAAGGAAGGGTTGTCCTTGTGTGGTTCAGAACTTGTAAAGGGCTTTTGCAAGAAAGTGGAACTCTCAAGCAGGTTGCTTGGGGACTGGATGTAGGCATAAGGGTGAGGCTGAACCAGTATAAATCTAAGTTTGTAATCTTTCTTCCCTTAAACTCTTTTATTGTTTATTGCTTATTGCTTCTTTTTAGTAAGATTAATTTGCATAATTATTTAGGAGTTCATTTTGAAAGGAATCTTGGGATTTGGGTTAGAATCAAAATAGAATTTTTAATTAGGAAAAGTTTGAGTTATCTTAATTCAACTCCCCCTTCTTAAGATATCTGAGGCCACTTGTCTAACATGAGCAACTCCTTCTGCAATATTTCTACGAGGGACTTAGCAACATGGAGAGGGGTATGATTGATGCTTCCAGTGGTGGAGCTCTTGGTGATATGACTCCTATTGAGGCTAGGAATTTGATTGAGAAGATGGCTTCCAACTCCCAACAATTCAGTGCAAGAAATGATGCTATTGTCCTTAGAGGAGTCCATGAGGTGGCCACAAATTCATCTTCATTTGCTGAAAATAAGAAGCTTGAGGGAAAACTTGATGCCTTAGTCAACCTAGTAACTAAGCTTGCCATGAATCAGAAATCTGCATCTGCACCTGTTGCAAGAGTCTGTGGTCTATGTTCTTCTGTAGATCACCATACAGATCTCTGTCCTTCTGTGCAGCAATCTGGAGTCAATGAGTAACCTGAAGCTTATGCTGTAAACATTTACAATAGACCTCCTCAGCACCAAAACCAACAACAGCAGAATAATTATGATCTTTCAAGCAACAGATACAATCCAGGTTGGAGGAATCATCCAAATCTGAGTTGTGCAAGTCCTACACAACAACAACAGCCTGTCCCTCCTTTCCAAAATGCTTCTGGTTCAAGCAAGCCATATGTTCCTCCTCCAATGTAGCAGCAGCAACAACAACAACAACAAAGACAATAAGCAACTGAGGCCCCTCCTCAACCTTCCTTAGAGGAGTTAGTGAGGCAAATGACCATCCAGAATATGCAATTTGAGCAAGAGACAAGAGCCTCCATTTAGAGTCTGACAAATCAGATGGGGCAGATGGCTACTCAATTGAACCAAGCTAAGTCCCAAAATTCTGACAAATTGCCTTCACAAACTGTGCAGAATCTGAAAAATGTGAGTGCCATCACCTTGAGGTCTGGAAAGCAAATTGGAGTGCCTCCACCAGTAGCAGCACCTGCACCTAAACCTGTCAAGCTTCATTCTACACCTGAAAAAGAGGATGAGATAGTTGCACAAAAGACGAAGCTTCCTGATCATGAGGGAGCAAACAAAAATTTTCATGCAGGTGGACCTTCTTCTAGTAGTTCTGACTTGCAGAAGCCTCCTATCATTCTTCCATTTCCACCTAGAGCAATTCCAAATAAAAAGATGGAAGAAGTGGATAAGGAGATCTTGGAGACCTTCAGGAAAGTAGAGGTGAACATACCTCTGCTAGATGCCCTCAAGCAAATTCCAAGATATGCCAAGTTTCTAAAGGAGCTATGCACCTACAAAAGGAAGCTCAAAGGCAATGGAAGGATTAGCATGGGCAGAAATGTGTCAGCATTAATAGGTAAATTTGTTCCTCACATTCCTGAGAAATGTAAGGACCCAGGTACTTTCTGTGTACCTTGCATTATTGGGAACAACAAATATGAGAATGCCATGCTAGATCTAGGAGCATCAGTTAGTGTCATGCCTCTGTCCATTTTCAATTCTTTATCTCTTGGACCTTTGCAATCTACAGATGTGGTGATTCATTTGGCAAATAGAAGTGTTGCTTACCCCGCAGGTTTCATAGAGGATGTGTTGGTTCAGGTTGGTGAACTTATTTTTCCTGCTGATTTTTATGTTCTTGATATGGAAGAGGGATTTTCCCGTGGTTTAGTTCCAATTATTTTAGGCAGACCATTTATGAAAACAGCCCGAACCAAGATAGATGTTTATGCTAGCACATTGTCTATGGAATTTGGTGATATTTTTGTTCATTTTAAAATTCTTGATGCCATGAAACATCCATCTGAGGATCATTCTATTTTTTGTGCTAAGATACATGATCAAATTGTTGATGATTATATGTTTGATTTTGATTCTCTTCATGGTAGGAAACATCCATTTTTATCTGATCTGCATACTTGTTATTCTTCATGCAATAAATCTGAATCTGAGTTTGAATTTGATCCTGTATTTGATTTTTATGCTGAGAATAAATTTGAATTTGAGTCTGGTTTTGATTTTCTGGGTGTTGTACCTCTTGATGTTGATTTTTTAGAGTCATAATGCACTAACCATGTTGCAGGAAGTACATATACTTCTGACTTGCTTTATGAGATACAGGCTAAGGAACCTTCTTCTTCTTCTACCCTAGTTCCTCCCACTGTTCAGCCACCACCCACACCAGAGTTGAATCCCTTACTAGCAAAAGTCAAGTATGCTTACTTGGAGGACAAGGAAAAATTTTCAATGATCATCTCTGCCTCCCTTGCTACTGAGCAAGAGGAGAAGTTGTTGCTAGTGCTCAAGAAGCACAAGAAAGCCATTGGATGGACTTTAGCAGACATTCTTGGTATTAGCCCATTGATGTGCCATCATTTTCTTCTATTTTCTAAACCCTTTTTGCACCATTTTAATTACTGATTGGTCTTAATTGTCAATTAATCAGGCAGTTTTATTATTTGGGCTCATTTAGCTAATTTGATGTTTTTAATCTAATTTCAGGAATTAATGAAACATTGGGCTTAATCCGGATTTTGGTTATGGACTTGAAGAGGGCAAATAAAGCAGCGCTTACCTTAGTTAATTTCATATTAGGAAATTTCGCAATTTTATTTTATGTTGTTCAGTGTTTATTTCGTTTTGGGCCAGAGTATTGTAATAGGGCCCAGTGACTTTGAGTGACTCTTTTTAAATATCAGCCTTGGGATTCATGCAAGGCTATTCTATTATGCTATTCATTATTCAGAGCTTTTGTTTTAGGGTTTTACGTTTTCTGCTTTGATGCTACTGTTCACGTAATGCAATTTTCCGTTTTCTACTTCTAATTACAATTTCGTTCTTGCTTCTTCTTCTACTCTCATTTACGTTTCTGTTTCATTTACATTTCTGTTCATTTACGTTTCTGTTCATTCACGTTTCTATTCATTTACGTTTCTGCTTCATGCTTCATTTGCGTTTTTTGTTTGAATTCATGGAAGGCTAGTTTTTCTGGTGTTGTTTCCTTTTAAGGACGAAGCCCAACTCTCTTTGAGGTTTCGTTTGTAATGTGGTTTCCTGGCAGTTTTCCCTTCACCAGTTATCCCAAATTCGTGAACATTAATCAGTGCATGCTTCGTGTTCGATTAATTGCCTTTGAGCCTAACTTGCGTTCATGCTTAATGGACGAAGGGGTAACTGGTGTATGTGGTGCCTAATCACGTATTGACAACCCTGAGTTGATTTTCGCTTAGTAAATTGAAATAGGGTTGGATTAAGTGGTTGACTGTTAGGGACGAATTCTCCATAACCCAGGATAAGAGAATGGCTTCTGAATCAGAGGAAACAACCCGTTTTTAATATTAGTAGTTTCATATTCCAGTTTACTTGTTCTGCTCTTTAATCACGAAACAAACAAACCCCCCCAATCGTTACTGTTACTGCGCAAGTATATTATGAACATTTGATTTGTCATTGCTCGTTGGGAAACGACCTAGGATCACTTCCTAGTTACTGCATTTTCATGTTTATTTGATTCGGGTACGGCCTCGATCACCCATCTACTTGCATGCATAGGATACTTTTAGAGGATGAAGCTAAGCCAGTGAGACAGCCACAGCGGCGACTCAACCCCGTCATTCTAGATGTGGTGAAAAAGGAGGTGACAAAGCTCTTACAAGCTGGAATCATCTACCCCATTTCTGACAGCCAGTGGGTGAGTGTGACATCCTGGAAATTTCTACCCGGAATTTTGTAAACGATGCATTTTGAATTATTATATATAAGTATTATTCAGTGTATATATATATATATACTTCTGGTAGAAGTAGGTATATTGGGGGAAAGATACGCGGGTTAGACTGATTAAGGAAGAGAAATCCATAACTGGATAGTTATAGATTAATTCTCAATTAATTAGTCAAAAAATTATTATTTTGCGTGCAACTTAAAATTTAACGAAACCAACCTGTGCACCACGCTCGGGGTTTCATTCTGAGCGTTTTAATATACATATTGCTTACTTTCGGAAACTGGCCCCGACAGGTGCAGAGAAATGCGAGGGACTAGAACCAGAGAAACGACATGCAAACCGAGACAGGATTTTAGTGCTTCAAAAGGTCAGATTTTTCTCTTCTTGTGACTAAGTATGAGTCACATCAAGAGAAAAAGTGAGCCCCTTTTTGCTCCACTCAAAAGAAGACATGTGGCACAACTTTTTTTTAAAAAAAAAAAAAAGAGGAAGCCTTTTAAACACAAGCCACGTTCTCTCTCCTCACTCAGCCCAAAAAATTTCAGAAGCTTTTCTCCCTCTCTTCCTCACGTTGCTTTTTCCTTTCTTCTTCCTCACCATTGAAGCTCCAACAAAGCTCCAACCTTTGCACACCATTTCTGCTCCAAATCGCGAAAGGAAGCCATTTTCGGAGTCCTAAAGCGCACCTCTCCATTTTAGGACTTCACATTTCAGGTTTGGGTAGACTTCTTCTCACATAAATTTTCGTGGGTATTGGGTTTTGGGAGTTATGATGGGTAGTTTTGCTAGGTTCATTCCTCATGATAGTTATTTGTGAAGAAATTTGATGAAAGCATGTTAAACTTGTCATGTTTTGTATGAGTCAAGCTTACCCATTCTGTTTTAGGGTTTTTATGATGATGCTTGTGATGCTTATATGTTGAAATGGCTGATGGAAAACTGATAGAGGTGAAGGGTAGAATTAACCTAGGGTTAAAAAGTGAGAATGTAGTGATATGAGTGGAAAAGTATGATGCTTTGAGGATTTGAAAAGCCAAATCTGGATTTAGTGATAATGGGAGGTTAGAGTGAGTTAATCCCAGTTTGAAATGTCATTTAGGACTGTGGGAAAGCTTGGGCTGTACAAAGGAGGAAAATGAATGACCAAAGTGAAGGCAAGAGCCATTTCTAGGGTAAATTGGGTGTTGAGGAGTCAAATTTTGATTCGGTGGAATTTTAGGCGTAAAACCAGTTTGAGCAAGTTTAGATTAAAGTTATAGACTTGTGTGAGGTGAGAGTTTGCTCCAAATTTACCCCATTCTCATTTTCACTTCTCAAACCTTGAAAATCCACTAAATTGAGGGGTTTTAGATACCTAGATTTTGAGTTGCTTTGGTCTGAAGCTAGTCTTTGGTTTAGGTATGATTTATACTTGATTTAGGACTTGTAGGATCCAATTTGGGTAAATTTGGATGATGGCAAGGGGGATTTCGAAATCTGCCCAATTTGTGCAGCAAAAAGCTGTCAAATTTTGTGCAGCAGAAAATTGTGTTTGTGCAGAAAATGTTTGTGTTGCTGGTTAGGGAAAGAGTAGTACATATTGGGTTCTCCACATTTTCTAGCAGATCCCAACGGTCAAAATGTAGAATTATGTACTAGGGACCTCCAGTAAAATTTTCGAGTCGATCCAACGGTGAACGAATTGGAACTAAGAGAATGTTACTGGGGTATGTGAGTAAGGAAAGCTGTGGTATTGGTTTGTGTTTTGGGCAAAGTTTTCTGCCTCTGCCCTGTTTTCTTGTATTTGATAGTGCATGATGTTTGGATGTTGAATTGCTTGGATGTTGTGGAAGCTTGGAGGGATTGATGGGGACCCGGTGTTGAGAAGAACGAGGATAAGGGCTACGTGTGAGTACGTGAGCTCAGTTGAAGGTGGGCAACTAGGGATGGTGAATTTATGTGTGATTTGTGGATGTGGATAGTCGACTTGCACCATCGCCCGACCGCCACCTAGTACCACATGTGACGGGTACCCCATAATCCTACAAGCTTGAAGTGAGGAAGTGTAGAAGGGTGAGACTTCCTACTTTTATTCGTTGACCACAGACTGGTACCTGGAGATATGTCGCCGGGGTCAAGAGACCTTGGGGACGTCAGGTGGGGTGCTATTGCCCAAAACCAAGCTTGACCAATCCCGACCCAACCCGGGCATAGTCAGTCAGTGAGAACCTGTGATGTACCTAAACAGGTGAACTCCTGGCAGTCAACCGATAAAAGAACAATGACCACAAAGCAAGGAGGCTTGTGTGGTGGCTGGCCAGCTATGGATCTTGAGTGATATTTGGGATATGGCCTCTGGTAATTGATTACCAAGGGTGGGTAATCGATTACAAGGCTTAAAAGTGAAGACAGGAAGTTAAGATGGTCTCTAGTAATTGATTACAGAGGAGGTGTAATCGATTACCAGGCCTAAAAATGGGACCAGGAAGTCGAGATGGCTTCTGGTAATCGATTACCAAAGGGGTGTAATTGATTACCAGGCTTAGAAGTGGAACTGGAATGTTGAGGGGGCCTCTGATAATCGATTACCAATGCTGTGTAATCGATTACACAGAGTAACAGGCCACTGGTAATCGATTACCAGTTATGTGTAATCGATTACACAGTGCATTTTGCAGGTTTTCATGTTCTGAAGCTGTGTAATTCGAGTTTGGCCTCTGGTAATCGATTACCAAGGTTGTGTAATCGATTACCAGAGATGAAAAGCCTTGAGTCACACCTTTTAATTGCCTGTAGTGGTTATGGGACGCATTGTGTTGCTACTATAGTTAGATCTCTCGTGAAAGAGTCTACCCCTTTCTTTTATTTCCTGTAGATCGTGATGGCAGCGCAATTCATCCATGACCGAGTGGAGATGGAGTGCCTAGAGGGAGTTTGGGATACCCTCGAAGGCAATGCGAGGTGCCGATTCCGTGGCACGATCCGACTCACGGCAACTTCGTTGGTACATCCAGAGGAACCAGCACGCACGCTTCAGCGCACTCTGGAGTGGATATTACCTACACCTACTCCATATCTACTAGTGGAGCCAGTCCAAGTGATTGAGGTGACGTCATCTGAGGAAGACCCCGAGGAGGACCCAGAGGAGCTACCTCCTGAGCCTGCTGTGGATGCTCTTGACTTTCTAGAGGGTGATGAGGACCCACTCCTTGAGGTTGATTCTCCCGAGGACGTCATGTTGGCATATGAGGCAGACTCTACAGAGGAGAGCGGTCCCGGAGGGATAGCGACTAGTGGAGGTTCTTCATCATAGCAGACGACTCCTTAGACTAGGATTATATACTTTTCGGGGGTGGGTGTATCTAGTACAGACGGTTAGGTTTACTCTTTTGTTTTTGTATGGGTAGACCTATTGTATAGGAATTTGATGAATGTATACATGTGGCTGAAGCCACCACATTGGATACCTTTGCTCTGGATGACACTATGTATTTTGCAAAACTCCCATATTTTGGACAACTTTAGATGATGAATGTACTTATGATTAATCTTGTCATTTGAAAAGAATGTGTTAACAAACTTTATTTGCAAGAGAGTTTACCGACCGTATTTTATTTTACTATTTTACACGTGACGACCTAAAATGATGGTTGGTATACTTTTATTTTGAAAGAGCAACATATTTTAAAGGTTATGTGTGATCAGAAAGAAATGACTCCGAATAGAGTTGTGAACTGACCATTCAGGACTCTATAGTGATGATTTTCCTTCTGAACTTAATTACTGCAAAAAAGAGAAAGAAATGAAAAAGAAAAAGAAAAAGAAAAAGAAAATT
This sequence comes from Glycine max, assembly GCF_000004515.6. Classification (NCBI taxonomy): domain Eukaryota; kingdom Viridiplantae; phylum Streptophyta; class Magnoliopsida; order Fabales; family Fabaceae; genus Glycine; species Glycine max. Next base: position 25,908,240 of record NC_038254.2, read on the forward strand.
CCCATGGTTTTTGTTATTTAAATCATTACTATTAAACCAGTCATTATTTAGGGGCGCCACAGTGAGTCTAGTCCAAGTAGTTCCTAAAAAGACAGGCCTCACAGTGATCAAGAATGAGAAGGATGAGCTTATCCCCACAAGAGTGCAAAACAGCTGGCGAGTCTGCATTGATTATAGGAGGCTGAACCAAGCAACCAGAAAAGATCATTTTCCCCTGCCATTCATTGATCAAATGCTAGAGCGCTTGGCAGGTAAGTCTCATTACAGTTTTCTTGATGGTTGTTTTGGTTATTTGCAAATTCATATTGCTCCTGAGGATCAAGAAAAGACCATATTCACCTGTCCCTTTGGCCATTTTTCCTATAGGAGGATGCCCTTTGGCCTATGCAACGTCCCTGGTACTTTCCAGCGGTGTATGCTTAGTATTTTCAATGATTTTTTTAGAGAGTTGCATAGAGGTGTTTATGGATGATTTTATTGTTTATGGATCCTTTTTTGATGCATGTTTGGATAGTCTGGATAGAGTTCTTAATAGATGCATTGAAACTAACCTTGTGCTGAATTTTGAAAAATATCACTTCATGGTAGAACGAGGTATAGTTTTAGGGCATATCATTTCCAGTAAGGGCATATAGGTAGACCCTACAAAGATAACTGTTATTTCACAATTTCCTTACCCCTCTTGCGTGCGAGAGGTTCGTTCTTTTCTTAGCCATGCAGGGTTTTATAGGCGCTTTATCAAGGACTTTAGCAAAGTGGCCCTTCCACTATCCAATCTGCTGCAAAAGGAGGTGGAGTTTGATTTTGATGACAGGTGCAAGGAGGATTTTGATTACCTCAAGCGTGCGTTGACTACCACCCCTATCATTCAGGCACCTGATTGGACAGCCCCATTTGAGCTTATGTGCGACGCATCCAATTATGCATTGGGGGCTATCCTTGCTCAAAAGATTGACAAGTTGCCTCGGGTGATCTACTACGCTTCCAGAACTTTGGATGTTGCCCAAGAAAATTACACTACCACAGAGAAGGAGCTATTAGCGATAGTTTTTGCTCTTGAGAAATTTTGTTCATATCTGCTTGGTACTCGTGTTATTGTTTATACTGACCATGCAACTCTGAAGTACCTGTTGAAGAAGGCTGAATCAAAGCCTAGATTGATCAGGTGGATGTTTTGGATCCAAGAGTTTGATTTGGAGATCCGTGATCGGAGCGGTGCACAGAACCTCGTGGTTGACCACCTGAGTAGGATTGAGTGTGCATCTGAAGACTCACCCATTCGGGATGATTTTCCGGATGACTATTTGTACATTCTGTATAAGATCTCTGATTCCTTCCCCACTCCTTGGTTTGCTAATATTGTGAATTATTTGGTTGCTTCTGTTTTTCCTCCCTTAGCATCTAAAGCTCAAACTAATAAAATTAAAAGTGATGCTAAGCATTATATTTGGGATGACCCCTATTTGTGGAAGTTGTGCAGTGACCAGGTTATTAGGAGATGCATTCCAGACCATGAGATTGACTCAGTCCTGCAATTTTTTTATTCTTCCGCACCAGGTGGCCATCTTGGCATACAGAGGACAGCTCGCAAGATGCTTGACTGCGGTTTCTATTGGCCCACCATCTTCAAGGATGCGTGGAGAATCTATAGCACTTGTTAGCCTTGTCAGAGAGCAGGCGGCTCACTTTCATGGAGACAGCAAATGCCTCAATAACCCATGTTGTCCTGTGAGGTGTTTGATGTCTGGGGTATAGACTTTATGAGGCCTTTCTCTGTCTCTTTTGGTTTTGTTTATATTCTCCTTGCTGTTGATTATGTTTCAAAATGGGTGGAAGCCAAAGCCACCAGAACTAACGATGCTAAGGTTGTTGTGGATTTTGTTAGATCTAATTTGTTTTGCAGGTTTAGAGTCCCTAGAGCCATCGTTAGTGATCAAGGCACCCATTTTTGTAACAGATCCATGTATGCCTTTCTCAAAAAGTATGGGGTCATACACAGAATTTCCACACCTTATCACCCCCAAACTAATGGGCAGGCTGAGATTTCAAACAGGGAGATAAAAAGGATCTTGGAGAAGATTGTGCAACTGAATAAAAAGGATTGGAGCACTAGGTTGGATGATGCTCTTTGGGCGCTTAGGACTGCCTACAAAGCACCCATAGGAATGTCTCCTTATTGGGTTGTCTTTGGCAAGGCATGTCATCTTCCTGTAGAGATAGAGCATAGAGCCTACTGGGCTGTAAAGACCTACAACTTCTCTATTGATCATGCTGGAGAGGAAAGGAAATTGCAACTAAGTGAGCTAGATGAGATTTGTTTAGAAGCCTATGAGAATTCCAAATTCTACAAGGAGAAGACCAAGAAGTTCCATGACAGCTTGATAGCTAAGAAGGACTTCATGGTTGGACATAAAGTTTTATTGTATGACTCTAGGCTCAGACTCATGAGTGGTAAGTTGAGGTCAAAGTGGATTGGTCCTTTTGTAGTGACTAATGTTTTTTCTTATGGTACAGTTGAAATCAAAAGTGAATCCACAGATAAGAGCTTCAAGGTCAATGGACACCGGCTGAAACCATTCCTCACAAATCCCTCCTTGGTGGATGTAGTGGTGGAGGAGACCTCCTTACTTCACCCTACTTCTCTTTCGCCATGACTTAGGGAGTTTTCTTTTTTTCTATCTCCTTCCTTACTTTTATTGCACTTGTCTAGATTTATTGATTATTCTGATTGCTCTTGATCTTATAATTGTGCCACATTGAGGACAATGTGTTGTTTAAGTGTGTGGGGGGGGGGGGGAGGAGATTGTTCTTTGTTTGGGGTTTTCTAGGTTAGTTATGTTATTTTGATTTTATGTTTTGTGTACAACATTGCATGTTTCTCTTTGAATTTTGGGTTATGTATAGGTAATGGGTAATTGTTTTTGAAATAGGAGTTTCTTGACATTTTGTGAATTGAAATCCTTGTTTTCTCTACATGTCAAGTTAGTTTTGAAAGGTCGAATTGAAAGTGATAGATTTACCCTTGGTAAGATTTTGATCCATCATCGTCTATTTTATTCGGTGTGTTTTGCCCCATTGATTGCTTGCACAATAGCCTTGGCTTGACTCTTGTTGATACTTCTTGGTTCACATGCATGTTGGGAGATGATTTAGGCATTTTTGTTCTTATAAGCCTCTAGCCAAATGAGCCTACCTTGAATTAATTCCTTTGATAGCCCCTTTGAACCTATGTTCTCCTTTCTTTGTTTTGAAGCTCATTACAAGCCTTAAGTGAAAAACCATGATCTCATCCTACCCTTAAGGAATTTTGGAGCTTTGTAATTGTTTTGGGAATAAGTGTGTGTGTGGGGGGGGGGGGGGGGGTATGTTTCATTGGATGATATGTTTTTGTTGGCCATGCTTTATGATGTATTTTTTCCATGCTTGATGTATATACATATATTACCTTATTGTTGCTTTATTTTTCAAATATTCAAAATTTTTGTTTCTGCATTCACAAAAAAAAACAGAAGAGAAAAAAAAAACAGAAAAAGAGTGAAGTTGAATAAATGAGGTCTTGTTTTGAGGACTTGGACTGGTTTGAAGACTTGGTTGATTTTGTTGATATTGGAGGTTTTGGGATTACTACTTTTGCTTAATTTCCACTTATTCCCCATTGCTCCTTTATTCCTTTGGGTTTTAGCTACTTATCCCATACTTTCCTATACCTTGTCCCTGGCCCCATTACAACCTTGAAAGACCTTTTGATCCTCATGTGTATGTGTTTGTCGAGTTTGGTTGTCAATTTTAGAGTTCTGCCAAGTCTATGTGGTGTTTGTTTTCATGGGTGCTCTAAGAGTAAACAGTAGCCTAGACACTTGAGAGATAGAGTGCATATCTTGTGAGGCTTTATCACTTTTCATTCAATTCTTGAGCTAATTGACTACCTTGCCATGTTTGAAGTGTTTGGATGATTTTCATGACTGTCTTGATTCTTTAACTATTTACGTGTTGGATGTTACCCATTCCTTTCATTTCTTGAGATTCATTGAGAAATATGTAATTGTTTTTGTGTTTGTTTGTCTCTCTTTAATGTCTCTGAATTTGTTCATTGCTCTACTTTTTCATTTTGCCTAGGAGTGCAAAAGGCTAAGTGTGGGGGATTTTGATGTGTCATTATTTTCTCCTATTTCTTAACCCTTTTTGTCACCATTTTAATTACTAATTAGCCTTAATTGTCAAATTAAGTATGCAGTTTTATCATTTGGGCCTACTTGACTAATTTTTTGTTTTTAATTTAATTTCAGGAGAATTATAAGCAATTGGGCTTGGATTCGGAATTAGGCTGAACCGGCTTGGACTTGAAAAGAGCAGACAATTTTATTTTAATTCGTCGAATTTTATTTTATTCAAGCCAGTTTTATTTTATTTCGTTTTTGGGCTTGGACTTAAAACAGATTTGTAAGCTTTGGGGATGAGGACATATACAACAGCACCAGGGTTTTAGTAGAGGGGAGATTGTTGACATAGGAGAATAATTTTAGGATTTTGCATGTTACTGTTCACGCGCACTGTTCATGTAGCTATAAATTTTGTTTTCTACTTCAATTTGCAATTTTGTTTTCTACTTCTGCCCTTGAATTCATTTCCGTTTTCTGCTGATTAATGGAAGTTTGAGTTTCCAGTGTTGTTTTCTCTTGAGGATCAAGCACATCTCTCTTTGAGGTTTTGTTATTACTATTGAATTTTGTTCAGTTTTTCCCCTTCATCAATTACTCTGTATTTGTTGCTATTAATCCATGCATGCTTAATGCATGATTAATTGTCTCTGTGCTTAATTTACATTCATGCTTAATGATCAGTTTCGTTCATGCTTAATGGACATGTGAGAGGGATTAATTGGTGTATGTGTTGCTTAATCACATAATAACAGCCTTATGTTAATTTTCGCTTAGTAAATTAATTTCGGGTTGGATTAAGTGGTTGAACTGATTAGGGATAAATTTTCGTAACCTAGGATAAGAGACTTGCTTTTGAATCAAGGGGAAACAACATGTTTTAATTCTGTTATTTTCTTATTCAAGTTTTCTTACAAACAACCCCCCCCCCCCCACTTCGTTACTGTTTGATTAACATATGTTATGAACGTTTGGTTTATCATTGCTCATTGAGAGATGACCTAGGATCACTTCCTAGATACTGCATTTTTAATGTTTATTTTATTCGGGTACGGCCTCGATCAGGGGTAGTTTTGTAATTTCATATGCATTAAGTGCACTATTTGATGTGTGTTGGGAGAGAAATTTAATTGCGTTGGGAGAAGCCCAATCCAATTAAATTTCGAACCAGCCTAAGGGGGAGGTGAGCATTTGCTTGCTACACCCCATTGTCACATCATATAGTCACACCTTGTACATGTCCTTTATGTTTTACATGCCTCATGATACCTAAGAACACTTAGTGGAGAATCTTTGATTTGATCTTGGATTAGTAGGCTGAACTATAGCTGAAATTTACCAATCATAACTAATGAAATTTTGGCTCCACAAATTCAAGTAAATTTCCCTCCAATTTTGTGTAACACTTAGGCTGTAAATAGAGACCTTGTGTATGCACTTTGCAACTTTGATCATTTGAAAAATTAGACTTCAAAGTTCAGACCTCATTCTCCCTATTCTCTCTCTCTCTCCCTCCACTCATCTTTTTCTACCTTCAAGCTCTTATCTATGGCTTCTTATGGTGGTGAGCTTGTTCTTGACTCATCTTCTCCTTGAAGTGGCGTCTCCAATCACCTTTCCTCCTTCTTTATTCCACTACCATTGATCTTCGAGAAGCAAAGGATTCCATTGATGAAGAAGATCCAAGGTCTACAAGCTCTACATGGAGCCACATTATGTGGTATCAGAGCCTCTTCATCTATGTGATGTTCTTTTACTTCCTCTATCTTTTGTTCGGTCAATTCACTTTAATTCCTTGTTCTTCATCGTCTTCTCCATGTATCTCTTCCATTGTCTTGTGGTTTGGTGTTGTTTAGAGTAGATTCAAAAAAATAAACTGATTAAATCTTAGATCTACACTTGTTCTTGCATTTCTATGGTTCAAATTTTCTAGATCTACTCTTGAATTGAGTGAAACACTTACCCAAGCTAAATCATGAGCTTAAGAGCGAAACACTTTATGAGAGTACAAGTTGTTATGTGATTAGATTTGTAATGTCACTCTTGTTGCATGTTTTGAACTTTGCAAATGATTTGGTTGAGCTAAAAAGCTGAATATGGGCACCATACTTAGACGATTGAAGCACATAGTCAAATAAATCATTAAATAAAAAGAGGGAATGCATGAGAAGCATGTTTGTAACTTATCATTGTGAATCCTTGTTCTTATTTTTACTCTAGTTTTATTTTAAATGTTTACGTCAGTTTGCTTTTAGTTCAGTCTTGCTTGAGGACAAGCAAGGTTCTAAGTTTGGAGTGTTGATATACGTCTAATTTATCATATTTTCATATGCAATATGGGATTTTTATTTGATACTTTAGTATTCACTAGGCCTTGTTTTGAAACAAACTTGTTATGTTTTCCGTTTTTAATATATTTTAGATATAAATTATGATCTTAGAAGTTTTTAATATGATTTTGTGAGTTTTTACATAGAAATGGGGCAATTTTACAAGGTAGTCTTTCTCAAAACAAGGTATAGGCGGCTCAAGTCAGCTCAAACAGAGGATAAGATAAAATTTTATAGAAGATATCTCGCTTAAGCGAGGAGCGCACCAGACAATGCATCCAGAAAATTGAATTAATTCAAAACATAGATAATTATGGAGATATAGCTCGAAGATAAATGAAGAAAATCACATGGAAGATAATTGCAACAATTAAAACAGATTATATCAACTAAAGAGATAATTTCCTTATATAGATTACATTATTTTGTAAATTAAGAAGATTATTTGTCTTTATTAAACACATCTATGATTATATAAATAGAGAGGCATAGGCAGCAGCCAAAAAAACACCTCTACACACCACCCTTCACTAAAAAACCATATTCTTTTCTCTCTTCTTGTATTTCATGAGTGGCTAGTTTCTTTCTTAGCTAGGAAGGAAATGATTGAACCTTATTTGACATAATTTTCTGACATTAGTATATTTTTTAAGTTCATTATTCGCCTTTTTAACTTAATGCTTTGTGAGCTTGTGCACCCCATAGATGATTCCAGGAATTGACGTGCATTTTGGCAAGTCTCGTTGAAACCCGAGCAAAATTGGATACTTAATTGCGATTATCTCTAAGAATAGAATAATCTTGGTTAAATCTTACTAATTCCCAAACGATAATGTTGATTGTTTGTGTTGATTTGCCAAGGGATTGGGAATCAAGGCAATTGATTTAGGGTCTATCACCTAAGAGATTAGGGGCAGAATACATTAGTGAATTAGGGATGAACGATACAACAACTTAGAAGTGTGAGGAATTGTAGCAAATAGGGAAATTCTTAGTACAATCTTAGCATCTCAACATTATTATTTTCATCTAGAATTATTATTGCGTCAACAAATAACTTCTTTTCTTTTCTTTTCATTTCTATTATTAAATTTTCAACACATTAATCTCTCTAGAAAAATATATCTTTTATTTTCTGTTTTAAATAGTTTTAGTTTTAGGTAGTTTAAAATATAAAAGCACAAAAATATATTTATCCGAAAGGTTTTAATTTGAATATTCATTATTGCACTGTTGCCTTGGGAGACGACCTGAGCTTCGGTTTAGTACTACAATTGGGATCTGGTTATACTTGGTCAACGTATATTCTAACGTAATTAAAACGTTAACAACTACCAGTTAATTTTTTAACTTTTAACTAATTTTTCAGATACTTTTATCAAACATATCCTAAAAATATATTAAATTTTTATAAGCACTAAAATTAACATTTTGAAATATTTTTAGCGACCAAAGAATACATTTCACTCTCCTTCTTCACTTCTCATGTAGAACTCTGCTATATTAGACACAATCATATTCATTCATTTATTTATTTTAGTTATTATGACGAGATGAATAATTTTTTTGCATTGTTTTGAGACTTAAAAAAATATGAAACTTGAAAATGAAATAAGAACTAAATAAGATGTTATTAATAAATAAAGAAACCTTTGTAAACAATTACATAAAGAACAATGATTTTTTATAATTATAAACTCAGTTCTTGATACAAAATAAGTGCAAAATTTGAAGATAAAGGGGATATGTGCTAAATTTCCATCAATTAACCTAATAAGAACAATACATAATTCTACCTTATCCTATACACTATTGTAAATAAAATTGATCTTTGAGTCTTGTCAATCATTGTGATCTTTGAAATATCTGCAACAACAAGAGACTTAATCACTAGGCATGGTTGTCATCTTCATGTATTTATCCATCGAATGAGTGCATACATAAAAAGGAAAAACAAAGCATGAAATACTAGTTTCACACTTATTTATATCAGGGATTATAATTGAACCTAAATTAAATTGATATTTTTAATTACACTACTAAAAAAAATACTTTCAACATCGCTACTCTAACATCGGTTTTATTAAAAACCAATGTTAACAAAAGGGCGGTGGTATTTTTATAAATAAATTGATTTTATTAACATTGGTTTTTAAAAAAACTAATGTTAAAGTGAAGAGGTTAACATCGGTTTTGTAAAAAAACCGATGTTAATCATTTAAGAAATATACACAACATCGGTTATTGAAAAACCGATGTTGTTACTTTTTCTAAAAACTCTCTTACCCACTTACAAGCTACCTTATTCTTCTCTGAAACCTTATCCCCTAAAGCCTCTCGAGCTCCCCTCCAAGCGTCTTCCCTTTTTCCCTTCCCACCACTTCTCCACTGCCCAAATCTCATGCATGGAGGCCTCAAAATCAATGAAGAACTTCGTTAGACTGATGTTGTTGAATGCGAAGGTGGAAAGCACTTTGAAGAGCACGGAAGTTCCTTTGTCGTGCCCAAAAGCAATGCTCGTCTTGAAAGGACGGTCCGTGTGCAGAATGATAGGCTCTCTCGCGTGACGTTACTCGGATCGTCTTCGATTTTGTCCGCCATCACGTTTAGGCCGTAGAGCTCCACTGCGCGTCGGCTCGTGATGGCAGTGTTGTCACGATGGCGATGGTGTCGCGATGACAGCGTGTGAGCTACGTCTTGGATCTATTATATTTTGTGTTCCATAAGGTAATGCAAATTCCCTCTCTCTCTATTTCTTTGGTTTCTTCATTTCATATTTTGTCATCATTTCTGAAAATTTTGATTTTGCTGATGTTGTCTGGTTCATCATAGAAACTTAATTGAAAGGTTTTCATTGTAGCAATATGAGTAATACCCATCAAAACTGTTTCTTTTTCATGAAACAATATGACCACCTCTTTACGTTTCGTTTTACTCCTCTTTCAATTTGTGGAAATGTCTACCTTTTACTTTCTTCCATTCTCCTCATCATCACAATTTAGAATTATTTATCTTTTTATCTTTTGTGTTTTCTGCACTTGCATCAACAAAGGGTAATTGTAATTGTGTGAAATTGTGCTAACCCTTTTTCCCCCATTGATCAAGATGGCTAGACTTTTGGGATATAGGAGCCTTCCACCTAAGGCAAAGAATTTGGTAGTTGTTGGGGGTTTGACAGCTTTTGTCTTTGGTGCCTACTTCTACACCAAGAGGGTTGTTGGAGGCACTAATGAACTGCATGTAGCAATCGACACTACAAGAAAAATGACATATACCTACGGAGACTTTTGCCTACACACATAAATTAGTGTAGGTAAAAGTCAAAAAAATACTTATACCTACAATTGTTTGTCATAGTGTAGGTAAAAGTAAAAAAAAAAATCATTTCATCCTTATCCCCTCGTGGTCTTATCGAGACTCTAATTGGTATTCAACCTAAATCACTCACTCCTCTTTTCAGCACACACGAGAAGGAATCCTTTCTCCCTTCTTCTCACCCAAGCGCATGGTCCTTTATGAAAATTCCTTTGCAATCTTCCTCAATTTCTCCGCCAATCCCAATATGGTTCCTCTTGTGCTAGGGTTTTAGTCTTAGCTCACTCTCATCACAACCCTAACAACACAAATTTCCCAATATTTCCCACTTTCTAGGGTTTCGTTCCTCTCACGATGACGCCGTTTCCTCCGATGCACGCCCTTTCGAGGATGAGTCGATGCATGCCCTTTCGAGGAGGAGTCGATGGTGGCCGAGCACGGCAGCGTGACGATAGTGACGGTGACCATGACGATGACAATTGGGAAGGCATGGAGAGCACCAAATTGGACGAGGCGTTCAGCGTCGCGACGGCGTTGGTGGATGCCGCCGCCACCGTCGATCGGCTCTCACAGAAGGTGTCGAGGGGTGTGCATATTAGGTTTTACTTTTTCCTTTTGTTTTTGAAAATGGTTAATTAGATTTTTTTTTTATTGGTGATTTTGAATATCTTCTTTCTGGTGTGTGTTAAATTGGTGAAGAAAATAATAATAACAAGGTTCGAGTGTGTTAAACTGGTTCATTCAAATCTTCCTTGTTTGAACTTTTATTTTTCTTGCATAACCGTAAGATTTTTCGGAAACCACCAATACTACCAATACAACATTAACCTCAAACCTCCTTGTGTCTTAACAAGTATGGCTCGATCCTTAACCCATATTTTTTGTGAGCAAACGAATATGATATATTCTTCTCGGTTACTGCAGCTTATATGTTAACTTGTGTTTTAGTTGTTGCAAAGGTTGTTCTTGTTCCCTCTTTTATATCTCTTGCCAGCTTTTTCTGATCAAACTCCCTCATAGCTTCTATTTTTCATCCGTTAGAGGTGAGACTTTCACTATACGTTGAATCATGAAAGAGAGTTTATTGTTTGTTTTAATTTACTCTATTTCTCACGTTACAAGTCTCGTATCTCTGTTTTTTCTAGATATTGATCATATGCATGTTTCTGTTAAATATTTTAATTGTTATGAAATCATATGGATATTAGTTTCGGTTTTATTTTATTTGATTGAATTTAATGAACCTGCAGGTAGGTTGCAGCCTCTGTGTACGTAAATTACACTCACATAACAATTTTGCCTATTTTTTTTATCACTTTGTAGTCTGTAGTTATTGGTTAATGTTCATATATATTGATTCCCTGGTCACTCATTTATATGATCCTTGTTCCTTGAGAAAAACAAAGAATCTTTTTGTTTAAACTAGTGCTAGATGGACTGAGGTGACTTATTTTAACGAGATATATGTGAATTCTTATACTTATCTATGTAGTCTTCTTTTGATTATCTTTTACTCATATAATACTTCCAAGAATTCCATCAAAGCTAAATCTTTCAAGGTAGTTTAAGGTATTTACATCTGTGATTGCAGTTCATTGGAAATTTTCAGGAAACAATTGGTGCAAGGTAATTTAAGGTATTTACATCTGTAATTTAAGCTAAACCTTTCATTCATATTATGTCTTTAACAATAACAATTCAAGTGGCACATGTAGATGAAGAGCTGCTAATGTTATTGTCTAGGTCACTCACTCTTTAAAAGGAGTTGTGACATTTAATGAACATCTAGTATTGTGTTTTATGGTTATGAGAAACTCTTGAGCATTATGAATTGTTGCAGGATCATCAACAATCTGTTGCTCAATGTTGCAATGTCTGAGTATGTTCCAGCTGGGGTAGATGGCAAACGTTGTCTGGAAAATGTTGTCAATGAAGCTGTGTTGCTTGTTGCTCATAGAGGTAACACCAACTTTCAATTTTTATATTTAATGTGTTGATATGGAATTTATTTCCTTGACATGTCATTTCATGTTATTGCTAATTTTCTATGAAAGTTCTGATTTTTTCTTAAAGATCTAATTGCTTTGATATTGTGGATGCAATGTTCTTAAATGAATTTGAATTTGTGCCTTCACAAGAAGCCAAGGAAGTTAGAATCTATAATGGAGGATTTCATTGTGCATACCAGGTATTATTTTTTTTCTTATCTACCAGTCTTCTGCTTCTTTACCTAATTAGACATGGTTCTATTGTTTCCCAATAGAGATTTATTTGTCATTGTATTAGTTTTTACTGTCACTCAGTCACTTTTCCTAAAATCAAGGCTTACAGAAGTATAACATGGGGGAATGTTAATACAGGTTGATCATCCTGTTACAGAAATGATTGTTGGTCAGGATCTTGTTGAATGGCAAATCCTTGTTGCCATTGGAGAAGCTCTTCCATTGAGTCAATCACAAGTACCCTTATCATGTGATGTTTCTTTTCATATCTTTAGTTTCTTCCTACCCTTTTTTCATGTATAAGTACATCGGCCCAAATTCTGTTATATACTCTGCAAGGTCAGATATGCAAAATTAGCCTACTAATCTATTTATGATGAATCTAAATTTCCCCAGTTGGTTGGAATAACTACAAAACTTAAATATTAATTTGTGGATCTTTCTTTTTATCATATTCAAAATCTGCTATTTTGGAAGTCCGAGTGGGGACTGGAGTTAAAGAAGGAGACAAAGTTAGCATGCACTATGATCATATGATTGCTAAGCTTGTTGTGTGGGGAGAAAATCGTGTTGCTTCCAAACATCAGTTTGACAGAAGGAGCTCTTGTATTGAATTTAAAGAGAATGTTGCTGGTTATGTTGGATGTAACTTTTTCCCAAACACACATTAAATTAATCTTGACTATTGCAGTCTCTATTTGCAAACCTGAATTTTCTCTTTTCTTAAAGGGGATGAAAATACTAGACATTTTTTTTAACATAAAAAGAAGAAAAACTTACTTGGCACATTATAGAGAAGTCATTAGTCTTAAAAGCCAAAGCTATATTAGGAAGGGAGAGCCTCTACTACAAATGAGGGGTTAGTGTTTCACAGGTCACAACCCTATGGTTTGATCCAAAATCTATAAAATATCAATTAGGATTTATCAGCTAATAAATGATAATTCATATTCGAAGTTGGGAGAAAATTGCAGCCAATTATAACTAATATCAGTTGCTATTTTTTCTGGCATAAATTAGCTGCAATGTCACATCATGTTCTTTATGGCCTCTATGTATTTGTAATTAAAATTCATTCTTATGCATCCAATGTGTAACAATATTATCTAATTTCTGTGAAGTCTGATTGAAATGGCATGCTACTCTGTACTCACTTTTTGCTTATGATATGGTAATTTGATGGATTAAGCTAATTATGCAAGATCATGTAGGGATGCAAATCCATAGGTATTAAACTTTGTGGGGCACTTGCTGCAGCTGGAATGATTGCTGCATGGACCTCTAAATGCCTTCCTAATTATCAAAGACAGAAGTATGTTGCATGGACCTCTAGTCATTTTTGTTTGTTTTATTATTATGCTGTTGCTACTACTTTGGCATCATGCCTAATTGGTTTACTTGATGCATGCTCTTCTTTTTTCAGACTGTGTCCTTCGTGTAATAAATTGGAAAGATTGTTGTTTCTTTTATGGTGTGTTTGGTTGAGAATCACTTCTTTTTAAATCTTAAACAAACTAGCCCTTACTCTAATAGTAAGTATCTTTGTCCACTTGTTGCTTAAAGTTACATTCAATAATCTATCATATGCAGGAAAGAACTTGTGGAAGTTGGGGAGATTAGTGTAAGGAACCTGAACCTTCTAATATCTAGATATAATATTTTGGTCCTAATATTCAGTGTATATATGTTGCATTTTTATAGTGTAGCTATAATTTAAAAACAGGATATATAAAAACAAAAATGCTTTAAACCTTGTATCATATATCATTTTTGATATATGATTCCTTTTTGGGGTATATATATCATTCCTTTCTATGAATAATAATATCTTTGGATGATGGTTTTATGTGGGTAGCTTCAATTTTTGGGGTGGGTGGGGGGGTGGGATGGGTTATGAAATATGATAATTTCTGATTCAAAGGGGCATGCAAAATTTCCGACCTTTATAACAATAATAATGCTTTTATTCGACTTGGGGTGCTTCAGTTTTTACTAGTTTGGAACTTCACCTATTGTTATAGCTCCAAGCATGAAGCTCTCTTCTTCTGGATTTAACCCACCTGCTGAAGAAGAAGGTAGTAGTAGAAGTAGCTTCTTTGATTCTTTATTTTGTGCAAATTGCTTTGTATTATGTTGCTTTCCCTGCTCCCACTTTTTGAAAGTTTCTTATCTCTTGTCTTTTCCTTGGTTTGTTGGTCTACTTGTGTTTTTTGTGTTGGTAGTTCTTTTTGTCTTTGCATGGATAAGCTCAAAAAGGGTTATTTTCTTTATCTTAAGCAGAAAAGACTTTCACGTGGATCCTAGGTTAATTTTTTTGTCCTTCCCCTATTTTGTCTCCACAAGCAAATAGCAAAAGATGGTATTCTAAAATATTTAATAATATTCATATTTTTTAACACTTTCCTTATGCAAAAATATAAAATTACTTAATTTTTTTAAAAGAATTAATTATATTTAATAATAATATACCACACCATAATTGTAACAAACTTTTTTATTATGACTTTCTTTTTTCATAGATTAAAAAAAGTATAGCGCATTGTGTTAATCTTTTTATTTTAAGGAATGGGGTTAGTCTTTTATAAGTTGAATAAATTTGGTACATCTGACTGGGCTTAGTTCTTTCCTTTGTGTGTATATGTACTTGTTTGGTTTGGTTCCTCATTTGCATTAATATTGAACTTTTTCCTAGACAGAGAAATGATTTCTATTGATAATCCTTGAAAGCAACATGAGTCAGCAGGTAGTAGGCTAATGACAGACTCCAATATACTATGTATGGATAAAGTTATAATAAGACTCCAATATATTATTTTTTTGTCTTCACCTACTTTTTTTCTTTTATTCACCTGTTGTTGGCTACTACATTTACATTATGTGTACTACAAGTGCTCAATGACCAAATTACTGGATGATAGTGTGCTTGTTTTGCATATTTTTACTTTTATTTGAATGTTGTCTTTCATTTACTCATGATGTTAGTGCTAAGAAGATTAACTTGTGGCATGGTTTTGGAGAAAGGGACGGGCCCTTGGAGGGAAAGAGAGGGGAGACCTTTTTTTGGGTCACGCCAACATGATCTGTTTAATAGGAAGAGAAAGGAGGATTAGTAGTACTGCTATGTGGGGAAGAAAGTGATCAAGGACATTGACATTGGTACTAATTGTATTTCATTACATTAGATTAGATACGGTAAAGTTGCAAGAAATTTCCTAGTTAGACCAGAATAGGAAGGAACGAAGGGCAGGTACACTTTCACAATAACAAAATTGGCTATATATTACACAAACATATGATTTCAAGAAAGAAATTATGGATAAAGTTATAACTATGGATAAAGTTATAATAAGCAAATGACGTATGAATTATGAAATATAAAAGTACCTTAAATATAACTCATGAGTTGTTATCACTTTTGTAAAAAATAATATCATACTATTATTTATTTATTTATTTATTTAAGATTTAAATATATTGTCAGTGTTTTAAATTGAGTGAGGTCATTTTTATTTTGTTCCTCCAAATTTAAACTTTTTTTTATCTCTCAATTTCAAAAATATTTTTTTCTCCTTTTTTTTATAATCCAATTTTTTTAGTCTCTTAGGTTAAAAAAAAATCAACATGTCAATCACCCCAAAATCACTTGACATTTATTTTCCTATCTCTTGGTTCTGAATCACTTGAATCAATGTAAATGTTCTTACTTGATACTTCTATAATTTTGCAATGACTTATGTTGAAACAATTCCCAACAGGCTTTGACTGCTCATTCAAGTCTACAAAATTCTAGTAGGATCTATGTCCAACCAGGAAAAACACAGGTTAGAAGATATGTCATTAAAATGTCATCTATTCTTTTTTTTTATCAAATATATAATACTCCTTTTATATTTTATATTGTGAAGATGGTGACATTTGAATTATCTTTTTATAGTATTTATCTTGAAGAAATTATTGGATAATTTGTCCAAGACTTTAGATTCAAATGACATTATTATCACTATTGACTATATATATTAAGTGATGATTTAAGATATTTTTTAAATTTAAATCTTGAATACCATATTACATCAAATATTAAAAAACAAATTTTGCCACAAATACATAGTTTCTTAAAAAGACTCTTAACTGCCTCTATAATAACAATAATAATAATAATAATAATAATAATAATAATAATAATAATAATAATAATAATAATAATAATAATAATAAGGTTGATGCACTGCCTATCAGGTTCGTTTTCTGTCACTACTATGGTTGATGCCTCCTGCTATCCCTCCAAGTAGTACCCAGCCACAACCCTTTTTTATCCTTATGTGTAGGCATTCTGGTGTCCACAGTCGAAAATTTCATTAGTTGTTTGTTTCCATCTGCTTCTTCCCACCTGAAGAAAAAAAGAAATATACTTATAGCTGAGAGGGAAAATATCTATAACATTGTTTTTATTTTTATTTTTGGTTTTCATATGTGATTGATTCATGCGGTAACAAATCTGTTTTTTATTTTTGTTGATTTGTTCTAATGTATTAATTTTTATTTAGTTCAAACCTGAGGAGATAACTGCCATCATGGATGACTTTAACAAGCCTGGATCTCTTGCTCCAATAGGATTGTATCTCGATGACACCAAATATATGGTCATCTAGGGTGAACCCCGGTGCTGTCAATCGAGGGAAGAAGGTAACCACCATTTTTTATCTTTGCCTGAAATTTGTTCATAGATTCGTATGTGTTTGAATGAGCATTTGTAAAATTGATTTTGAAATAATATGATTTAAGTATGGATGATTTTATTCTAGAACCATGTTAGTAGTAAAACTCTATGATTTCATGTTGCTTTTAAATCATATGTGTTTTTATTTATTTATTTTTAAACCATGTGTTTTTATTTATATGGAGTTATTTCAACTTAATCAAATAATTAAAAATTTAAGGTTTTGATATTCAACTGTACTAAGTGGTGGACTTTACAATATCCTATTTAGTTTAAATATAATTATTTTGAGTAAAAAATACCATAGGTCTGTACAAAATAATATAGAAGCGCGTGTAAGTGAAGGAAAAGAAAAATGTTTAAACTTATAAATTTTGTTTATAAAATGATAACCACATATTGCTAAGTTCTTTTTTCTCTATGTTTCACGGTGATTGTTAATCAACTAAATTACATTCATCTTATTTTCTTTAAAAAAAAAGTTACATTCATCTTACAAAAATTATAACAAGTAACGGTTAATTTTGGGGAGAAAAAGCAAGGAGCAGCTAGGAGGGTAGCAGTTAGCATCAAAGATAGTGGAAGAGTGAATGAGACAAAGGAATTTCAATCCCCAGAAGGCTGACATCAAATCCCTTTGCTTCATTTGCAAGTTGTGCTATCAAGCAACCATTTCTCTATTTGGATATTGGAAATTATGTACTGTCCCCCCATCCCACCACACCACATACACAATTTGACATGTGTAGTTAATTATAATAGTTGAGAAGAGAGTGTTGTCATATGATGTGATTAAAAGTTAAATAGAGAAAAATTATAAGTGTTAATAAGATATAATCGAGAGTAGTTTATATGTCATTATTACTTGATTTTTTAGATATCTTTACTTTCATATGGTGATACTAGGAAATATTTTTTTTAGGTATATTAGTACTAAAAAAAAAATTTGGGCTTAAAGCCCTTGCTTGGGCTGCTTGGGCCTTAAGCCAGCCCTGGCTAAATGCACTTTCAGATGGTTATGCTGAAAGAAAATTTCTTAGTATGGATACATATGTTGGAAAACATCCTTCAAAGATGTTTGAGATTGTGAGAAAACACAGTTTTTATCTGATAAAGAGAAATGTGAAGAGCTGTGAATGAAATGAGTCAGAACTCAATAACTTCATTTTTATTTTATTGATCATTCCTTGATTATTTTCCAATCTACATGGTGTTTGCTATGAGAATCCCTTGGCACCGTTGATACATGGATTAGGACTTACACTATAGCATATCGATGGTGATAACTCTGTCATATAAGATCATGATTTGGAAAGGTAATAATTTAGATTTTATTCTCCTATGTTTCAGCAAGATTGATGTATTTGAAGGTTTATATTAGTTACGATGCAATAATTAGGATTACAAGCAAAAGTATTTTAATTGAAAACTGCACGAGTATACAAATTTTTTGCAAAATTTCTTTATGCGTGCATAGCTCTACAATCTTTGTCTCTCATGAAAATGAAGCACTAATATATGATATTCTAAAAAGTGTCAAGCATCCGAAACTTTTTTAATTCAACTACTACTTTCTAGTAATGTCATTTCATCTTTCATGAGTTTATATAATTCTTTTTTAGTCCGAAGAAGCAGAGAGGTATTGGTTTGCTGCACTGCCCACATTCAATTATGTATGTTCTAAGCTCTCTCTAAGATCTAAACATTTACCTACAGTTGAAGATGATATGTACATATTAAAGACTTTTACCTACAGTTAGGAGATGTAAGTAGAAGTTAATGACTTTTACCTACACACTATACATAGTAGGTAAAACCTATAGTGACAGACAATTAGCCGTCATTATATGTTGCTCAAAGTTGACGGAAAAAACGTCCGTAGAACAAAGTCTATCATACATTTACCTACGGATTTTTTATTTATAGTGACAGTTTTTGTCTGTAGGTATAGGTCATTTTTCTTGTAATAAGTTTGAAGCTGACTAGAACAAGAATGCAGGGGATGCCAACATGCCATCAAAGGTCTAAAGCTTGTACAGTAAAGCAATACTTTGGGTGTATTCACTATTTTGGTTTGGGATCAGCTATTTACTTAGTATAAGAGTGTTAAAAAAAGAATGATATTGAATCTAGTTGCTAATAAGTTTCAACCAGCTTAATGTACAATGGCTGTGTGGTAGGGAAACTATAATTGAGATTCTATTGTGGCATAATCGAAGTGTTTCTTGAGGATAACACAAATCTATGATCATTAGTATATGCAAGAACAATTGATACTGTGACTTAGGGCATAATTCCATTACAAACTTAAAATGGAAACCAAGTGCACTTACAGGAAAAAAAATGAGAAACCAAAATGAATTAAGCTTATTCTATAAGTTAAAATTAATTTAGGCATAGGTTAATGTATAAAATACAAACTCTTGATAAAAGGCAATGGATATGTAGCCATTCACTCCCTTTATATCAATTTATTGTTGATTATAGGATTTGATTTCGTAGATAATTTTATACATAAGAAGTTGATCGAGTTTAAATTCACTGTGTTTCATTTATTTAGTTGGGTATAACATTTTATATTAGAATAACATTAATATATTTTTTGTAAGTTAGTTATGGTTGGTTCATTGTAAAAACAAATAAAGTATTTTAAAAATTTGCAAAAACACAACATCGGTTGGTGTAAAACCGATGTAGAAAGTGCATTTACAACATCGGTTATGGCCAAAACTGATGTTGTAAAGACACTTTTTAAAAAATCGATGTTGTATTTGACTTTCAACATCGGTTATTACAGAACCGATGTTCTTTTCTGCACTACAACATCAATTTTTATAAAAATCGATGTTCTTTTTTGCATTATAACATCGATTTTTAGAAAAACCAATGTTGTGAGTGCACCACATCGATTTTAAACAAAATCAATGTTATTTTTTGCATAATTTACATTTTTTAGTTTATTTCTTATAATATGACATTGATTTTCTTGAAAACTGATGTTGTATAGTGTATTTTAACATCGATTTTGATAAATGATGTTAACATTGGTACTTTTAACATCGGTTCAAAACCGATGTTGAATGTCCAAAATAACCAATGTTAAAAATATTTTTTCTAGTAGTGTTAGTTTAAGAAAAAAGAAGTGCACAATTTTATAAAATCAGTTCGATTAACTAAATTATTTCTATAAAACCAGTCCGATTAATCAAATTGATTTTCACTTGAATATTTTTTTATTTGAAAAAAATAATTCAAAAATAAAATCATTTCGAAATTAGTCTGACTCTTAAAATCAATTTAAAACTGGTTAAAAATCAATTTTTTCGGAACAAATTTTTAAAACCAATTCGATTTTGAACCGATTTCTAAATCAGTTTGTCAATTTAAATATAAAACCGAATAGATTAAAACAATTTAAAATCATCTGGATTCAGTTTTTTGATCGAACTAGTTGCACACTCATATAGTTATACTACTCTAACACTTGACTCCATATGGATCCATGCATCCTATAATTGACTACACACCTCTGTCAACAACACTTGGTACAATTCTCATCAACACAGAGGAATACAAAATTTCACATCTTAGGACATCCACGGTCCATCACAGACGTGTACTATCGCACCAATATTTGAATGCTAAGCATTTGTTGGGGTTATCTAGCTTGATATGGTGAATATCTCGGCACAAGGGCGCTACACTAACCATTATGACCTTCATCATTTTAACACCAAACCCTCACGTCCCGCACAAGTCACAAGTGGCTTTATGTGACTTGGGCCCACGAACGAGAATTCCAATTGTGAATTTGTGACGTGGGAGATTTGGGAGGTGAGGCACGAGCATGTGTTCCAGCAACAAACTATGAAGCCGTATCAGATTTATTAGACAAGCTGTTTCTTTGTTTATATTGTACAAATTAAGGGTCCTTGGTGATAAGGACGAATCTCATCTTCCAAAACTATTTGGGGGACCGACGGGTGTCTTGTATTCTATCTACAGGAAATCAAATTTCTCTTCATGTAGATGGAAGCGGTTAAGCATGGTATTAAATTGCACTTACGGTCGCGGTATCCTTAACATTGTGGGAAATTGCAACTCACGTATCAACAATTGCGGTGAGTTGAAAAACCTTTTTGTTGTTGACACAATTGCAGTTAAAGATTGCAATTTATGAGGGAAGGCAATGCTTATGAGGGCTTGCTTCGGGATTCCATGGGTAGATGGTTGCAGGGGTTTTATGCTGATATTGGTATAGCTGATAATCTGAAGGAAGAATTAGTAGCTATGTTATAGGTGTTGAAGGTTGCTTGCAAGATGCAGTATATGAAAGCAATACGGTGTCTCTCTTCCAGCATCCAGTGCAAGGTTCTCACTGTTATGCTAGTATCGGTTCTAGCATTAAGGATTTCTTGGTGAAGAATCGGAATTCGGAGTTCCAACATACGTTATGATGTGTCGAGTTTTTGCCAAGCTTGGACCCAATTCTTGTGGTTTGATGAGGACTGTGGTTGATCCTCCTTTGGATATGCATGGGATATCCTCTTAGTTGACCCAAATAAGTTTTTGTTCCTTAGAGCTTAACTTTCTTTTATTCTTCTACTGTTTGTTCTTTCTATATCACGTTACCCAAAAAAAAAAAAAAAAAAAACTCATTGATTTCAATTGAATACTATAAACCTATCTAAAATAATGTTGTTCAGATGATGTGGTTCTAATCCTTTTATGTTTGATGTTATTGATGCCTACATTATTCGTCAACAAGATTATTGTAGCATTCTGAGTTGTTACTTGCACTTACTGATTTACAACACAATTTTCTGACCATGTAAGGTTTGCTTGATTGGGCTCTTTCTAATAAGCCTGCATTTTTATTGAATAGATTCCTGAAGTCCTACCATATGTCAGTCATAGCTCAAATATATATTTTAGTTTTATGGTTTTGACGAGTCCTATTTTGTAATGTCTTATTGGCGGCAACATTATTTACCCTAACATGGCTTTTAGTTGGCGTCCAGCTGTGGTCTTTGACCTGACCGTTCATTATCAGAAAAATTGACTGGCAAATTTAGACCCATAAACTTCATGACTAATTTTTATTTTTTTTTATAGGCAAATTGAAACATATTAATAAAAATAGAAAACCAGCATTGTCACAAGTTGTGATACAAGCTGAACTTCATGACTAACGTAAGGGAAAGATTGTTTAGGTACCAGAAAGTGGCGTATTTAATTTTGCTCATTGGGCTGCATGATTTTAGAAGACTTGTGTGCTTTGTTAATTACAGTAATATAATTAACTAATTTAGATACATTACAATACCTTGATTGGTTCCTACAGAATAAATTCATCTCTTTACTCACTAATGATGACCTAAGAATCCAAAATATGTGAGCATCCCAAGATGTATACTCCAACAATTCTAGTGCAGTTATTTACAGCTTCCTCTAATTCTCATTTTCAGCATAAAAAGTCTTCTAAGAATTTGATATATCTTCCAGGTCCCAGGTCAAGATCCTTATTCCATTTAGCATTTTTATTTGAACAGAAGAGCTTGTTTTGGCCTTTCCATAAGAGACAAGACTGTGGCTGCAATGTGCTTTGATGAAAGCCCTGCATCTTCAACCTGAGCTTGGGGTGATCCATGCTCAATGTACCTATCAGGAAGCATCATTGCTCTCCACTGCAGGTAAAGCCAAAAGGGGTGTTAGTGTTACTTAGAAGTGCACAAAAAAGAGACATCTGAAGGGAATAATAATCTGAAAATGAAATCATATAGAGAGTGACTTCTCCATAGAGGAAGGTTTACCTTTAGAGGTCCATCTAGGATACCAGATAAGCTCAAGAATTGTGAAACATGCGATCCAAAACCACCAATAGAACCCTCTTCCACTGTGATGAGTATTTCATGCTCTTTAGCTAATAGCCTAATGAGACCAGTATCCAGAGGTTTGCAAAATCTAGCATCGGCAACTGTCACATCAACGCCGAGTTCTTTAAGCATTTCTGAGGCTTGCCTGCATTGTTGGACCACAGAACCATATCCCAAAATGGCAATTCTGCTGCCTTCTACCAGAATTCTACCTTTTCCGATCTACAAAACCAAAACAATTTCAATCTTGCGGCTTAACTGCATTCAGATTCAGTTTAGGAAATATATTTAGTTATTCATTCTCACCTCAAGTGGGGTTCCTTTGTTATTTAGTGGCAGAGTGGCTCCGATTCCGTTTCCCCTTGGAAATCTAAAGCAGCTTGGTCTATCATCTATAGCTGCTGCGGTCGCAACCATGTGCATCAGTTCAGCTTCATCAGAAGGAGCCATAACCACCATGTTGGGTAGGCATGCCATGTAAGTGATATCAAATGCTCCACAATGGGTTGGTCCATCTGCTCCAACTAAACCAGCCCTATCCAAAGCAAATCGGACAGGTAGCTTTTGAAGATCAACATCATGGACTACCTACATACCCAAAATAAATCGTAGTGTTGAGATTATTTTATCATAGGTAAAAAAATTATAAGTAAACCGACACAGAGAAGAAATGATTAATTAGTTAGATTAGACTAATATTGGCTCACCTGATCATATCCGCGTTGCAAGAATGATGAATAAATGGCACAAAATGGCTTGAGCCCTTCCGCAGCTAAACCAGCTGCAAATGTTACAGCATGTTGTTCAGCTATCCCCACATCGAAACAGCGCTCGGGAAACCTTTTATGGAAATAATTTAAGCCGGTTCCACCACCCATTGCTGCGTGAATGGCCACTATCTTCTTGTCATTTTCAGCCTCCTTTATCAAAGACTCAGCAAAGTATTGGGTGTATGAAAGTGTAGAGGATTTTGCCTTAAACTGCTCGCCTGTTTTTGGGTCAAATTTGACAACCCCTGAAAATGTGGGAAAGTATGAGTGTGTATTTGGATTCACATTAGATAATTTTGTGTGAGAAATTTATTGAACTAAGGCAACTTTTGATAATTTTTGTATTGAATCAAAATTTTATATTGAGTTTTACTGCTAACTTATTCTTCAATTAAACCTATCCAAACATAAATTACTTCGAATAAATTTTAGACAAAATTAATTTTGAATTCCTTGTTTTTGAGATGTAAAAGAAATATCCCTTTCTCACCGTGCATTTTATCAGATGCTTTTTCTGCTGGGGGATATCCCTTGCCTTTTTCTGTGACACAGTGAATCAGAACTGGACCTGGGGCAGGCATTGCTTTCACCTTTTCAAAGATGGTGACCAGATCTTCAATTTTATGACCATCCACAGGACCTATGTAGTATAGGCCAAGCTCTTCAAAAAATGTACAGGCTGAACCACTTATAATACCTCTTGCATACTCATCTACTTTTGCTGCAACCTGGTGTGTTTGTTTTCCTATTTGCTTTGTGATGCTCTTCAGCAGATAAAATTAGAGTCAAATAAATGCCACAGACCATGATGTTGACTACTAATATGATATGTTTGAGAGGCTTACTTTTGCAGCTTCTCTGAGTTTGCGGAATTCAGCACTTGCTTGAATTTTGCTTAAGGCACTACTGAGGGCTCCGACTGGAGATGCAGGCCCATCAAGTGTGGCAGTTGGTAAAGAGACTTGTTTATTGTCATTAAGTACAACTATCATGTTAGAATCAAGGAACCCTGCATTGTTCATGGCCTCATATGCTTGGCCTGCTGTCAATGCCCCATCTCCAATCACTGAAATGATGCTGTTGTTCTTTCCCAATAGATCTCGTGCAACAGCCATGCCTAAAAATATTGAGAACGGTGAGACACATTATACATGCATCGACACATTTGTTTTTATTACCATGTTATTGGTCGGAGAGATTAGTCATTTGTAAAGTTGGTAAATATTTCGTATTATAACATGGTAATAAAATAAATTGATGAAATATGTATTGGTCTTAAAATATAAGAATCTTAGTATCTTACCAAGACCAGCAGATATGCTTGTAGAACTGTGTCCTACCCCAAAAGCATCATGAATACTCTCATCCCTTTTAGGAAAGCCTGCTAGCCCTGAAGTCTTCCTAATGGTGTGCATCCTTGACCTTCTACCTGTGAGAATCTTGTGTGGGTATGCCTGCAATTTAATTACTTCTTAGACCCTCTTCCACATGGCACAAGCATAACACATGATAATGATGAAAAGTTATACAACGGAAAGCAAAAATCTAAAACTTTAATTTTGTTACAAGACCAAATTTTGATACAAGACCAAATACACTTTTTCTTTTTCTTTTTGCTATTTATTTTTCTATACAAAACAAGACCAGATAAATAAGAAGAAAAATTACCTGATGGCCAACATCCCATATAATTTTGTCTTCAGGTGTGTTGAAAACATGATGCAAAGCCACTGCTAACTCCACCACTCCCAAGCTTGAGCTAAGATGCCCACCAGTGTTTGACACAGTGTGTACAATATCTGCCCTCAGCTCTGCTGCAAGTTGCTCCAGATCCTGACAAATAAATGCAGTGATTTTTTACAAACAAATCAACAAAAATCAGAGAAAATAAAAAGTTTTCACCCGCAGAAAAGAAATATGCTATTGTCAGTTTCAAACCTGTGTTGACAGATTCTTCATGTGAATTGGGTAGTTGATTGTGTCCAACAATAGAGTTGCTGGTTTCTCTCCTGCATAATTGATCTTCCACCCATCTTTCTCTTTCTTTATAATAGTCCTCTCCTCATCAGCTGAGCCACTTGCTGAAACTCTCACACAGAACTGTCACAAACACAATTACACATCATCCATCATTGCACTATTGGTGAAAAATCATGGTCTTTGTTTTTTTAGTAACAAAAGGAAGAACAGTGACCGCTTATGAAATCAAAGAAGAGGAACATAAAATCATTTTACAGACATGAATTGTGTTGTACATGTGATTCGCCAACCTTGTTTCTGTAGCTATGGTATGGACTTGGAGCTTTGTATTTGTGGCATGGGGACACAGAATAGTTTAGCTTAACAAAAGTTCCACCACAGAAGGCCATGATTATTCAAAATTTCAAACAAGCGAGAGAAAGAGATGGAAAAAGATGTTTCTAAGTATGCAGAAAGTAAGAGACCAGATATGAAGCAGAACCAACTACACGGTGGTACTTGCATTTAAACAGAAATGTGAACTCTGTTTTATAGGGAGAAGCATGCATAAACAAACAAAACCATGGCTGAAGAATTTTTTTGGTTTATCGAGTCTAGTATTCTCCTTTTCTATTTTTTTTATTATTATTATTGTCGTCGTTTGTTTTATACGATTTTTTTCTTAAATAAGAAACAAATCATCATGACTAATAAAATTAGTTAACTTACTTAATTTTAATTAATAGTATTATAAATTTAAAATTTATTTTAGAAATATTCATAGAATTAAAATGATTTTAAGTGATGGCCTATTACTTATATTTATATTTCTCAAGGGATAATTCTTTCAATAAGAAGATATTTATATTTTCAATAATTCATTTAATATATTTACTTTGAAAATAAATAAATATATAATAAAATACCAATAAATGTTGATCCAATTTAAAGATAAAACTCATATCCCATAAGAAAGCGGGTTCCACATATTTTAACCCTCATGAATTTTGGGATCTAACTCATATAAACTTATTTTGATTAAAAAAATTAAATATATAATAATAAACTTCACACTAAACAATTAATACATTTAAAATTATTCATGTTATATTTTTTTTTTAAATCTCAGAAAAAGTCAGCTGCAGTGCGTTAAATAATACTGACTTTTTCTTCAGTGTATATACAAAACATTTAGACAGAATTACGTATTCAATTTTCATTTTTATTTTCTTTCTTTCTACATTATCAGTTCTCTAGGTTTTCAGAAAAATTATCTCATCAATTAATATTAATTAATACGTCGAGATATTTTAATTCATCCCATTTAAAAAAATATTAACAACCGTTTGATTTTTAATTTTAATTAAAAAAAAGTTTCAGTGAACCCTCCAATTTGGTGTCTTTTTTTTTCATATTCAGTAACAGTTCAATTCATTCCACCATTTAAGAAAGACGGTTTCAGCATTTAATAATAAATTTTGGGGGGATAATTTTAATCTCTGTATTTTTGGTCAACTGTAGTTAAGGATTTTATATTTTTTATATCGATGACATATAAAAAAATTATATTAATAAATTTGATTCTCAAACTTTATATATATGTATATATATATATATATATATATATATATATATATATATATATATATATATATATATTGTTTGTCCTCTAAAATTTATCATGTGTTTTGAAATTATAATGAAATAATTCACATCTTTTTAAAATTCGTAAACTAAATTCATTAAAATATATAAAAATATAACGACCTTGACCAAAACAAAAAATACACAGATTAAAACACTTTCTCAACTTTTTTGTTATAAAAAGGAATAATGTCACATTCTTCTACTCTATCATCCTACAAATTATCTTTTAACTCTATTGAAAAACAAAATAAAAGACAAATGTCATTAATATCTTTGAAGTGTAAAATAATTTAACATTTACGATAAAAGAAAGTAAGAGGATTAATTAGAGAGTGAAACATGAAAATTATAAATTATTCATAAAAAAGGTCAATTCAAAGTTCAAACACAAGGTCTGCTGAAAAATTCGGACACCCCGCCGCCACAGTTTTAAAGTGCACCAACCGCATGAAATAATTTGTACGAACTCAAGCTTCACTCACCTTACTATTCACATTTTATATTAGAATTGGAATAGTTAATTTTAATTGGTAGATTAAAATGAAAAGTTTAAATTAAAAATATTTTGCATTTAAATTTAAATGTTATTTAATTATAAAATCTTTAAAATATTTATTAAATAGAAAATCAAATATTTAATTTATCACGTATAAATATATCTCAATCTTATAATCAACATCAAGTTCATCATAATCCTTTATCACTATCACTTCTATCATAATCACCACTCGGTGTCATCAATAAGATTATTTAATAGTGATAATAGTCATAATAATGATGAAGGGTCTGAAATATTTTAAAATGTGATTATTATAATCTTTTAGAGATTTTGTTTTTAGTTGACAAATCTTTTAGATATTTGTTACTTGTATGAGATTTTAATTTAAAATATTTTAATTTAAGTCTTTTATTTTAATCTAATGGTTAAAATTAATTATTATCATTCTCATACAAGAGACCAACTCTCATAATAGTCATCTCTATATATAGAGAGAGGGGACAAATCAAAATCAAACTATACCCATACAACTTTGATCAATTATTATTTCATTAAATAACATTTCTTAAAATCCATTGCTAGACTGAAATTTTCTTTCACATAGATCATATGTACAAAATTTCATATTAATAAAAATGATTTGTTACATCATTCATACGTATTAAAATCGATGTAATATAAATTTTTTAAAATATATTAAAATATGAATCATTTGATTACCTACTAATTGATGTTCAATTTTGAAAATTTTTAATATAGACAATCTTAATAATATGTAGATACAATTCAAAAGTTGGATCAATAAAAATCACATTCTATATAAAGTTATTTTTTTTTATCTTAATCCTCTTGTTCACTAGGAGAAATGGAGTTTGACTAATTCGGAATTTGACCGGAAGATAAGTAAAACCTAGCCAAGAATTGTTTCGGTCAAGTATCAAACTCGAGTATTATCTAAACAATTCAACTTTAACTTCATATTAATTACTTGTTTCAATCACTTGGTTATATATATAAACATTATATTATAAAAGGTTTAATATGTTTTGATTCTTTAAAAAGTGATGTTTATTTTAGCTTTTAAAAACTTTTTCATGTTTGTATATTATTTATAAAATTAAATTGATTATTGAATTGGTTAAAATATTAATTTTTCTTTTTGGTTTAGACCATGGGTCCCTGCCGAAACTAATTTTGTTCTAATCATAGGACTCGAACTCGAAACCTCTAGTTAAGTAGAAACAATTTCATGTTAGTTGATCCCACATTTAACGGTATCTGTTAAAATATTAGTTGAAGATTCAATGTTTGGATTGTAAAAATTAAATCATTATAAAATATAATAATATTTTAGTAACACATATACAACATGGAATAAAAACACAATGTTAAAAGCTAATAAAAAAATACCATTTATAAATTATTAAAATTCAAAATTAAACACACAAAGTTCTAAATTAAATATAGCAATACTTAACACATTATTAAAAACTAATAAAAAATATCATTTATCAACTTTTTACCAACAAGTCATTGATTTGAATATCACAGAATTTGATCTTTTGTCCCCTTAACCAAGTCTTGAATTTGAATATTTTGAATGAAAAAAATGTGATTAAGAAAGAAAATTTACTAAAGATAGCTAACCAAATTCTCTAACAAGATTAATCATAAGTAAATCCAATGAATATTCGGTGTTAATATCATCACTAACAAAAAAAAAAGAATCAATAGCACCACTTGGACCTTATAAACAAAGACAAGAGACATTGAAACACTTGGTAAGGGAAGAGAGAAAAGTTTGTAAACATAATTATTTTTTGACCAAATTTGGGATTTTGGTTCATCACGTTTAGTCTCTCAATTTTTTAGAATAAAAAATTTTGATCCTTCTATCAGTTGATTATTAAATAAAGTGAAAAAATAAAAGTATTTTGATAAAAGTTGAACTCATAATTTTTAATTTAAAGACAAAATAATAAACCATTAAGATATTAGTTGTTTGAGTTAAATATATAAACACTATTTTACATAAAACATTATTTTTTTTCAAATTATAAAATTTTTAAAATTTAAATAAAATATTTAATATTTAATTTTACATGTATTTATTTTTATTATAAAAATTATTTTAATATAAATAAAGAAATTATTATATATAATTATCTTAAAAAATTACATAAAGTAATATATAGATTACTTAAAAAACATTTATATAATTTATACATATTACGTAAATTCAAAATAATATTTAAGTAATCTAAAAAATTAAAAATTATTACTTATTATAATTAAAATAAAAATTTGTATCATTTATATATAAAATATGTATACTATTCAAAATAAAAATATATAAAATATTCTAAAATAAAAATAAAAACATTTAAATATTAAATATTTTTTTAATTTATAAATTTTTATTAATCGGAAAAATTAATAACACTTTTTTTAAATAAAGAAAAATTAATAATACTTGACTAATGATACATATAAAATAATATTTATAAAATTAATTAAACAAAATATGTATCTTATTGTTTTATGACCTTATCTTTAAATAAAAGGTATTGAATTTTATTCCTACCAAAATTATTTATTTTGATAAATAAGGAAACTAAATATTTTGATTTTGAAATAAAGAAAACAAAATCGTGGATTAAAATTATAAAAATATTAAAATTATAATTTTGTCTTATTTTTTCATAAATTCTTACGAACACTTGGGATGCATAAAGTTATGTTTGTCTTTATTCTTAATAATCAAATTAAGATATTAGATAATTTATAACAACCTGCCTACCTTATTCAATTATCTAAATTAAACCCCTTTATTGTACAAAACTTAGTTGGTTGACAATCGTTACATAATTTTTTTTATTACAGTTAGCAATAGATCTGTACGTAATAATGAAAAACTTTTGCCTCTTAAGCATGGGAGCAATCAACCAAAGCAGCCATAGCCCATACCATTATCCCAATTGCCACTACGAAATTTATTATGTCGACCAAGTTAGACCAGGAAGCAGGGAGCTCACACACACCATTTAAGAACTCACAGCTGCATGGATTCCGGCGCGGGAACACCTAGTAAGCAGGTTTGACTCTGGCAGCCAGAGGAATTTGCAGCACCCAGAGTCTTTTTTTAACACAACAAAACAAAACAAAGTCTTTTGGCACATGATATTGATCCGTTGAGAATTGCCTATTTTTACTTGTTCAGCCGTTCATGACTGGTTTTTTGTTCATTTCATTAGACCGGACAACAGACCGGTTTACCAGCTTACTGATTGAACGAAGGTGATTGCTAAATTCACCACAATACCTATTACATGTACCTCTTTTATGTAATTTTAGTTTTTTTCCCCTCAATTACACACTTTTGAAAACTAAACTAGTGTAATAATTCATGTCTTACACTGATGATAAGTTTATATATTATAATTTTAATGTATTTCTCAATTATTTTAATTATATATATAAACTAAAGTATGAGTATTTCTAAAATCACATTGTACATATATCAAGTACGTACCCGTACTCATTTAGTACTTATCGGTACGTATCAAAAATAGTTTTTTAAAAAATTGGTAATTTAATCGGGGTACTTTTTGGGTACACCTACGGAGCCTGCAATCAAGTTTTATTGTGAAAAAAAATAGAGCTTATTTATTCCTTCATTATACGAAAAGAAATAGATTCAATCCTAAAATAGATGAGGATTTAGTTTATATACATACAAGAATCTTTAGTCTCCTCTTAAGAAAAAGTAAGACTTATTAAGAGGGTGATGACAAAATGTGAAATATTGATAGAGATCAATGTGATCCACATAAAGGAGTAGACATTTTTTAAATAGTTAGAGTTATAGAGACGATTCTTTTGTTAAAGTATAATACCATAGACATGCTTAAGTATTATGATACTTATCGGAGAACATTTACCTATCATAGATTTTTTTTTTTTTAAAATCTCCTATCTAGTACCTATACTCGTCCTCGTACAGGGGTGCCGATACCGTACCTGTATCAATGCAACATAATATATATATATATATATATATATATATATATATATATATATATATATATATATATATATATATATATGTATAAAAATATTTGTTTCTTAAAATATTATCTTTATAAATACATTTGTATGTGTATAAAACTTAGATATATACAAAATTTCAAAAAAAATAAATTTTAAAAATAAATATTAATAATAAAAATAATATTGTATTTTATAATTGTTTTTTTCTAAATCATATGTTTTCATCCTAAAAAAATGGATAACATTAATTATAAAAAAGTATAAATTTTTAATAACATTTTCATTACTAATAAATATATACTCCCCCCTTCCAAAACCATAGATAATTTAAGTTATATATATTTATATATTATATAATTTTCATTTCGATATTAATAGCATTTATTGGCTTGGTGGTTAAATCTTGTAAAAACTGTGATGTATAGCACAATTTCCAAACTTGGAGGACCGAATTGGTAAATTTAACTTAAAAATGTAATGTTAAAAAAAATTGTAAATAAAAAATACTGATTTGTTAAATTTCTTTTTCTTTGATCAAAGTTTGTAAATTTTCTAAAAAAATTAATATTAAACTTTTATTAATTTATATAATTAGAATGAAAACAAATTATGTATTAAAGAAAATATTAAAATTTATTTTTTTAGATAATTTACTAATTAATATTATTTTTTAAATATACAAATTTGTTTAATGTGTAAATTATTTTTATTATAATTATACAAATTAATAAAATTTTAGTATTTAATTATTTTAGATAAAATTTACAAATTAATATTATATTTTGTCTATACAAATTTATTTAATATGCAAATTTATGTTTGCACACAGGTGCCTCCCTTAGCCCGCACGAGCACACCATTTTCATTGTAAGTAAATTAAAATAACATACAATTCTTGCTTTTATTTAAAACATACCATTAATGTTTTTCTTTGATGGCAAAGAAGTACAATCATCCTGTGCATGTTGATGATGTATTTCATCAGACCCATACGAAAGGATACAGGACGATTTGTGGATGAGAGATATAAGTAGACATACTTGAGTTTTGTATCTTACATATTTCTTTTCATTTTATCGATGATTACTATATTTATAATTTAGCATCTTTGTTTATGAATAGCAGGAAGAATTTGATATTAGATTTTCTCAGCATAGGTATGAGGCTACATCATGTGGTGACAACTCAAAAACCCATCCCCCTCAAACCCTACCGAGGAGAGACTTAGGACTTAAAAGTTTTGACACTACTACTGGTGGTTTGAAAAATGGATGAATCTATGGGATTGGAGAGCTCGCTCGTGATTATCGATGTGGGGATAGCTTGATGCCGCATATACATGCATGTTCTAGCCGCTCTCATGATTTAGAAGAGATTGTCCATCTAAAAGAGACGGATTTGTCAGTCGAGGAAGGATAATGAGCATTGAATCGTCAATTTAGTCACTTGTTAATATTGTCCTTGTGTTCCAACCAGTCGAGGCATATAACATGTTTCAACATAAACAAGAGCAACACAAGCAAGAGAAGCCACAACAACAAGAGCAACAACATGAAAGACAACAACACAACCAACAAATAAGCAACAATATCACCAACACCAGCATGACTCTCCAGACTATTCAAATTATTAGATTGTTAAAAATTTTATGCAAAAACTAATATATTATTTCTCATTTATATTAATATTTTGTTGTTTGGACCTACTACTATTTATTTTAAGTAATGACATTCAAATGCTGAGTTATGATGTTCAAATGTTGACTTGACTTTTTAAGTTTATATATGACGTTCAAATATAAAGTTTTAAGTTATGATGTTCAAAAGTAGAGTTGAATTTTATTTTTATTCATATTCAATTAAAAAAATAATAACATTTTATGTTAGCCTTATCTATTGATATTATTCGTACTTCTAAATAGGGGTTATTCATGAATAAATCTAGATAGTTTTCTACAGATTTCTTTGTAGGTAGTTATCTAGATAGTTTTCATATATATATTGACCTACCCACAAATTAATTTGTAAATAGTTTATCACAAATGTATTCATATATAGTTACTTACGGATAAATCCTCACATAATTACTATGGATAAATTCATAGATAATTACGTACAGATTTATATGTGGGTACGTGATAACCCTTTGTATGGATTATATTCGTTGGTAATTATAGATGGATACCAAAACCCATCGGTAATGTTTCCTACCAGCTAATTATTGACAAATTTTTGTCCATAAGTAATGTGTTGTTAATTCTTAGTTACCCACAGATTTTGGCAATTTTCCACGAATTCTATCCTTCGATAACGATGAATTTTCTTATATTGCTAATTATACAAATCAATAAAATTATTAATATGTAAACTGTTTATAAAAATTATTTTATGTAATTTATACAGATTATTATATTATTAATATGTCAATTATTTTTATTCTAATTATACATCAATAAATTTATATATTAAATAATTTTTTCCAATTTAGAAATGTGTATAATTAGAATAAAAAGCCTTAAGTGCAATAATGATATATATTATATATTATTTATGATATAAACAAACAAGATAAATCATCTAGTGTATAGTCTTTTGCACGAGATCATCTTTTCAATTCTTATGATGACACCTATTTTATTTTTCACACCATTGATACCACAACAAAATTTAAAAAATTGTCGGACTAAAAGTTTCTATATTTAAAAATGTGATGAGAAAAATTATAGATTGGATATTACAGGGGACAAAAATGCATTTTTGTCTAACTAAAATGCATCGCCTTATATTTTATTGTCTTTTATTGTTAAAGATTTTTGCATGAAATGGTAAAGAAAAATAGATATAGAAAATAGACAAGATTTTTTTCAAAAGAAACAAACAGTCCTATTTTTTGGCCACATCTTAATATCACCGTTCACTTATTCAGAAAAAAAATATCACCGTTCACTTTGACAAATGTAATAATAGTTTGTGCTTTTAATTGCCATGAGGAGTTTTTCTAAATGATGAAATATCGTTTTAATCTTATCCATATGTGATGGATTGGATGATTATCCTTTCTCTTTGAATAGTCGAAACTGAATATGAACTTTTTCCTTAATAAGTATAACACTATTTAGCTGAAAATAAATAAATTACAATGCCTAGCTATCATTAATTAGGAGGGCTAGTCAGTAATGGAAAACAGCACACAATATTGAAGAGAAATAAATGCATAGCTTGATAATTTAAAACAGTTGAATTGCGGGAGTTTAAAAGATTAGGACTTGATTGTGAATAAAAAGTAAAACTTAAGAATAGTCAATACTGGATATAAACTTTTCCCTTCATAAGTTGAACATTATATATTTAAGGCTAAATGACTTTTTTATTTAAATATTTTTTAGTTTTGTCTTTTATCTTTTTAAAAAAATTAGTATTATATTTTTAAATTAATTCAAAATGATTATTCTATCCATTAAAAATAGATGCAGTTAATAATTTAAAAATATTAACCATTTAAAATTTCTAAAAATGTGTTTCTTAATTTCTCCTTCTTTTCTCCCTCCACAAACCCAAAACTCACACCTGTCCTCAAATTCCTCCAAAACCATAAGTCTCCCAAATTCTGCTATGCGCTCTGCATCCTCTCCAGACCTAAATAAACTTGCTCTCTCTAGGTTGTAATATTGCACAAGAAGAGGAGGGGAAAGAAAAAAAAATTGAGAAACACATTTTGTTGTGATTTTTAGACATTAATATTTATAAATTATTAATGGTATTAGTTTTTAATTAGAAGGATCATTTTGAACTAATTTAAAAAGATAAAAAATTAAAGTAATTTTTATGAAAGATAAAAAATGAACCAACAAAATAAGATAAATGACAAAAAAAAAATCATTTGACCGATATTTAATTGAAAAAAATTTACAATACCTAACATTAGGAGTTGAAGTCAGTAATTGAAACTTCACCAATAAAAAAGTCAGTAACTGACGACAGATCAATAGCACCCAATATTAGAAGAGAAATACATGCATAACATGAGGATTTAAAACAGACGAGATGAGTTGCTGGAATTTAAAAGATGATTACGACTTGACTGAATAAAAGTAAAACTTGAGAATTTTATTATGCCTAACATATAAATACTTTAATAGCGGTTAACTCTTATTTCTTGTTAAATTCCACACGGCAAAAACCAAAATATCATGTTCTATTGATGGGACATTTGAGGAGGCTTATATGTAATTGGATTGGAATACTTCTTGTACATTTATTTGATAATTTTTGTTCTATAAAAAATTATTTGTTGCTTTTTATTTTTTTAGGAAATGCTTTTTCAGTTTTAGATCCCATTTAATTTACATTGAGATTAATCAATTTCTCATTCTATATTATATACACAAGTTTTAATGTAAAGTTTATAGTTAACATTAATTTGATACATATTTTAATCACATTAATCTACAGTTTAATATTAATTTATCAAAATTAATTTTACAAAAAAATAAAACAAATGGGCACTTATTCAGTAATGACAAATTAAATGAAATTAGCAATGTTATATTTATAGTTTTATCATTTGATTATAGCAATTAATAATCCTAGCTAGAAAACCTTTTTAAACATGTATTAAAGAAAACATTCAAAATATCTCGAATAGTTGCACAATTAATTTGAGAGGTTAAATTTGGTAAAAAGAAGAAGAAAAAAAATCCATATGCACGTACTCCCATATTTTCTAATCGTGCGGTTGATCTTCTTCTAATATAATTTAGGAAATGTTTAGGCCTTGGAAATTACACTTTTTCCCTCATTCCTTTGTTTCACACCAGTCTCATAGTTGGTAAAATGAAAATTTTGAAATTTGAAGTATACTTCACACAGTGAGACTCTAACTTCATCGACCCGAACTTCTTCAGTTCATCTCTTACTCTCTTTTCTATTTCTTCATTCTTCATTGACTAGAGCTTCTTCATCGACATTTTTCTTCTCTCTTCATCTCTTCTCTACTTCTTCATTTCAATCTACTATTCTTCAATCTACCACTTCTAAGGTTCATTTGATAAGTGAGGGTTTCTTTTTAAATCTTTTGGAGTCTATCATTGGGGTTGTCGTAAGCTTGGCCCTGGAGGTTCTTTTGGTAAGCGAGGTGTCTTTTTTAAAATTGACTTTGTGGATTCTTTTCTATTAACAATGTATGAATGTTTGATTCAGTCTGGGTAAATAGTTTATGCACCATTTACGCTTCTTATTTTGTGTTAGGAGTTTGTTTGAGGTTTGGAGTTTGAAGTTATTTGATTGGGGTTAGTTGTAGATGTTGATTTGGTTCTAGGTTTGTGTTTTAGTCTATGCAATTAAGGGTTGGGTGAACAATGATTTGATGCCTTTGAAATTGTTTGATTCATTTTGCCTTTATAGCCTTATCATTTGTAAAATCCATCGGTCTTTATTTCGTCACTTTATTTCGTCACTTCAGCTTAGATACTGTTATTTAAAATGTTTTCCCTCGAAGTTGAGGAATCACATGGTTTCGATGAGGTTGAGTTGATTGTTTTTCCTTTTTATAAATCCTAATTGATGTTCAACGATTATTTTATTTGAAACCTGTTTGAAAATATCTGTTTGAAGTGTTTCTATGTGGACAGTTTGATATTTTATTGCCTCTCGATAGAGGTTGAGTTTACTGTTTTTCCTGTTGAATTATTGGAGAATGGTTTTGAAGTGTTTCTTTATGGCCTCTTTCATATTTTGCCACTTCTAGCAATAAGTTCGGTTTGAAGTTGTCAGGCCCTAATTTCGTCTGGGGACGATCGTTTGCTAACATTTTGATCCTTGATAACCGAATTGAGCTGCTTGACACCAATTGCCGCACAATCCGAAAGGTTTTTCGACGTTTCGGAAAAGATTATGGAAAATACCTAAAAGGGGGGCAAAATGGTCATTTTAAGGCTTTTTTAGACCCCTAGCTCGCCCAGGCGAGCTGTTGCTTCAACCTGAAGCAACCTTGGCTGATTTAGTGAAATTAAGGAGAAGAAGGAGAAAGAAGAAAAGAAAAACAAGGCCAAGCTTCTTTCGAATCGCATCTGTGACTGATTCCTACATCGTTCTTCATTCATCGACCAATTAGTTTTTATTTTAAAGTTTTGAATTTGCTCTGTGCACCTTTAGGGGTCCCTTTTGTTGATTTGTACATCATCATCTTTATTCTTCTACCATTAGTGGTCTCATTTCTTTGTGTAAAGCGAGTTTTGACCGATCGTTTGTGCCATAATCTCACTTTATCATTGTAAAATAAAATTTCGACCGATCGTTTGTGCCGTAATCTCGGTTTGTCAATGTAAAATAAAATTTCAACCGGTCATTTACTTTGCAAGTTGTCTTTTGATGAGATTGAAAGTAAATAAGTGAAACCAAAGTTAAAATCAACACATAACCAAGCTTTTACCCACAAAAATTACTTGAATCGGCTCAAGGTCCAACGTCTTAACGGTCTCTTTTACTTTTATTGGCTAAAAATGAACTTTCAAAAGTTTAAAATCAACACTATGCGTAACTTTCTTACTTTTAAAGAACTACGTAGGTATGAGTTCCTCATCGCACTTGAGGATACATAGGAGCAAGGGCCACACTCTTGTCGACCCCAAAAGATAAAATACATAAAAAAGGGAAAAATAAATAAATATTAAAGTCGTGATTTTGCACACTCAATTAAAGTCTTCCGTCCCTTGTGATAAACGCGTGGGGTGCTAATACTTTCCCCGCACATAAACAACTCCCAAACCCTTATTTTCAAAATCTGTAGACCCCTTTTTGGTTTTTTCTAACGTTTTCCTCGAATAAACGTTGGTGACAACTCCCGCGCATTTTCCTTTCGTGGAAGACGCACCTTGAGTTTCGCATTGCCCTCCCGCTGAAGGGTAGGTTGCAACAGTTGGCGACTCCACTGTGGAATTTTTTTAGAGAGTTAAGCCATTTAATCTGTGTGCAATATTTATCATGACTTTCTCTTTGCTTTGCTTCCCTTTCTTTCTTTTATGTTCTTGTATTCATATAACTTTTTCGATGCTTTTGTATTTGGTGTGGCTTTTTCCTTATCACATGCATGTGTATAAATATTTGTTCATACACGCATGGCACGTGCACCTTTGCACACACGGTGAGTTATTAGGGCCCTATACCCGGGTCCATGGGAACATAGAAAGTGAAGGTTGATCTGTGGTCATGCTGAGTCTCCGACTCGCTTGATGACAATGAAACCTCATCTAGAGTTTTTCTCTTTGATGATACGTTGTTGCTGGTAGTCCCTACTGCCACAATGTTTGATATCAAAGAGGATGATATCTCTAGAAACCTTTGAAAGATATGTGCGACCACCTTAGGAGTTATCACTAAGTAGCAAATGTAGTCCCTCCCATTAGGTTCCTGAAATAGGGGCACAGAGCAAACACACTATGTTTTGTTTCCTTGATATTTCCATGCATATCTTCATGATGTCATGATTGTGTGCGTCTTCCCTGTGATTGCCATATCGTTATGTAATTTCGGCGTTAATTGAGTGCATTACCATGTTCGTTCATCTAGTATGTTTCTCTTTGTGCTATCAACCACGTGCTTTCATGCATGTATACTCATACTGTGTTGTCACTCATGCATTGCATTTCGTCTCGTCATTTTGTCATGGAAAGTCGGAAGGTCCGCGTCACCTTCTTAAATGCATGCATGGGGGACCATGGTAATGACTGTAAATGAACCATGATGCCCAATGCATTGTGAGTAAGAAGAGATGGTCTTCTGGGCTCTTGTGTCTGTAGGTAAAATGCATTTTTGTCATGCATAGCATAAACATTCCCTCATGCATTCATCATATTTCCTCCATGATAGGGTGTCGAAGTATTGATCAGCAGAGTTTTTCATTCTAGCAAACATGGGATTGAACCAAGCACCCTCTTTTAAGAAAAGGTTCTATCATGTCAAAATTAAGAGTCTAGAAGTAGCCAACTTGCAAGAGCTAGGGCAGTGGATGGATCAACTTCAACGTCAAGCCTTCCGTAAGGCATATGGGAAAATCTGGGACTTGGCTATGATAGAAGTTTCCGTAGAAGCCATCGCATCCCTCACTCAGTATTATGACCAGTCGCTAAGATGCTTCACGTTTGGGGATTTTCAGTTGGCACCAACCGTAGAAGAGTTTGAAGGGATCTTGGGATGCCCGCTAGGAGGAAGGAAGCCATATCTGTTTTCTGGGTTATACCCCTCCATGGCAAGAGTAGCAAAGGTGGTCAAGATCTCGGTGCAAGAATTGGACCAAGTGAAACAAAATAGAAATGGGGTGGTTGGGATACCAAGGAAGCACTTGGAAGAGAAAGCAAAAGCTTTGGCTGGTTAAGGAGAGTGGACTACTTTCATTGATGTTTTAGCACTATTGGTGTTCGGGGTCGTCCTCTTTTCAAATATGGATGGGCTAGTGGATCTAGCGGCAATCAATGCTTTTCTTGCTTATCACCATAGCAAGGAAAGTCTGGTCGTTGTTGTTTTGGCTGATGCCTATGACACATTCGACCGAAGATGCGAGAAGAGCAGCGCGAGAATTGTCTGTTGTACACCCGCTCTTTATGTATGGCTGGCCTCTCACATTTTTCGTCATGAAAGTAGACCCATTTGTCCCCTACAAGGTCACCGCATGTGTGCTGAGAAAGGGAAAGCAAATTAGGAAGAACTCTTGGCAGGTATGGTAGAGGCGTCTGTTAATTGGTTCCCCTGATGGAAGGAAGGAGGGGCCAGAGTTTTGCCCTCATGTGAAGGGTTCCCAAACGTCCCCTTGATGGGAACGAGGGGGTGTATTAATTATAATCCCATACTTGCCATAAGACAACTAGGCTACCCTATGAGAGGGGCGCCATCAGAAAAGAGTATCACGCCTTTCATCGCACGAGGCTTCAGTGACCCCAATGCAAAAATGCTTCAAAGAGTATGAAAAGCATGGAACGCATTGCAAATAAAGGATAAGGAGCTTAGAGGAAGCAACAACGATGTTATTGGTGGATATCATAAATGGTTGAAAGCTCGGACGCAAGGGATAACTTGGCTCCCAAAGCTAAAGATTTCAAGTAAGGAAGAGGCTGAAGTCCTTGAGGAGAGCGAAGAAGTGCAAGCATTGAGAGAGAAATTTGAAAGAACGTGAGTGGTCAAAGAAAAGTTCAAGATGACAACCATCAGGGTCTAGAAAGAGGGCCCAAAAAGAAGAATGGGGCCAAAACAAGTTCCGAGGGGCTTTATGGGGCAGCAACAGCGAACTCAAGCTTCGAAGGGCCGAAAGGGACAAGTTAAGGTTGGAAAGTATGATATTAGAGGACAAGTTGAAGGCTTGTCAAAGGTCAAAGAGGGGCTTGACCGAACAGTTGAGTAGGACGGAAGAGAACATGTGGACAATCATTGACCAGTATAAAGAAAAGCTAAATCTTGCTGCTAGCCATGAGCAAAGACTAGAGGACGAGCATGCAAAAGTATCGGCTCTGCAAGCGGAAAGGGAAGCAAGAGAGAGAGAGTGATAGATTCATTACACGGAGAAGCTATGATGTGGATGGATAGGTTCGCTTTCACTCTGAATGGGAGTCAATAGCTTCCAAGGTTGTTAGCCAAAGCCAAGGCAATGGTGGACGTGTACTCAGCTCCTGAGGAAGTTCATGGGCTTTTTTATTATTGTCAGCATATGATCGAGTTGATGTCTCACATAATTAGGAATCGATGAGGCGTTTGTATTTATGCTTTGACTTTGACAAGATAAATAATATTGTCTCTTAATAAAAATGAGATTTGATTCAACCCTATGTCTTTGTTGAAATTTCTGCATGGGTCCAATACTTCAACAACTTATCATTGTCATGCATTCATGTTTAGCGCAGGTTGGATGTGTGAAGGACGGGTCGCCATGATACACGAAGAAACCCTTCAAGAGAAACCAAATTGGGTGCGGTCGTGTCCTCCAGAATTTAAATTGGGGAACTGGCGAATCGTCAAACAACCCAGAATTTTCATGGCGAACTCAATGTAATTTGTTAGTCTTAACCCTATTGTCGGGCCTAGGCTTTAGGGTTTTCTCCCTGTTTGGGCATGTCTTTTGTTACCACGAAATTATAAATATACAATCCTTCATCATTTGTTCTTACACTTTCGTCCGTTTTCATTCTTCTGCATATTTATTTTTATTGCGGTTAAATGATACAGATCCGACAATGAGTGCTTTGAAGGTAATAATACCGAGGACCCAAACATTGATTTTGAGCAACTGATAAGTCAAGCTGAGGAAGGGGAAGATGAAGATTGGGGGCTTCCCCCAAAGCTAAAAAGAATGGTCGAACAGGAAGACAGGGAAGTGAAGCCGCACCAAGAAGAAATGGAGATTGTAAACTTAGGTGTTGGCGAAGAAAGAAAAGAGGTCAAGGTTGGCACGAGCATGTCCACAAATATCCGAGATGAATTGGTGGCTCTGCTACGAAACTACCAAGACATCTTCGCTTGGTCATACCAAGATATGTCTGACTTGAGTGCCGACATCGTACAACATAGATTACCTTTGAATCCCAAGTGTTCCCCGATAAAGCAAAAGTTGAGGAGGATGAAGCCCGAGATGTCTTTGAAGATAAAAGAAGAGGTGAAAATGAAATTTGACGTTGGCTTCTTGGCTGTGGCTCGATACCTAGAATAGGTCACCAACATCGTGCTAGTCCCTAAGAAGGACGGGAAGGTGCAAATGTGCATGGACTATCGGGATCTAAACCGAGCTAGTCCAAAGGATAACTTTCCCTTGCAGCACATTGATATCCTTGTAGATAACACGACCAATTTTGCCCTATTTTCTTTCATGAATGGGTTCTCGGGCTATAATCAGATAAAAATGGCACCGGAGGATATGGAAAAGAAACCTTTGTCACCTTATGGGGAACTTTCTGCTACAAGGTGATGTCCTTGGGGCTCAAGAACACTGGGGCAACTTACCAGCGGGCTATGGTGGCGTTATTCCACAACATGATGCATAAAGAAATCGAAGTCTACGTGGATGACATGATTGCCAAGTCAAAGACCGAGGAGGGACACCTTGTCAACTTACAAAAGTTGTTCAAGAGGGTGCGTAAGTATCGATTAAGGTTGAATCCCGCAAAGTGCACTTTTGGGGTCAAGTCAGGAAAGTTACTCAGTTTTATCGTGAGCCAGAAAGGGATAGAGGTAGACCCGGACAAGGTGAAAGTCATCCTCGAAAGGCCCAAGCCATGCATCGAGAAGCAGGTCTGAGGTTTCCTAGGACGTTTAAATTACATAGCAAGGTTCATATCACAGTTGACCGCCACTTGTGAGCCTCTCTTCATGCTATTGCGTAAGAACCAGTCTATCCAATGGGATGACTGTTCGAACCCGGCAAGTAGTATAAAATGGTAAGAACCGAGTATCGAACTCTCGGGGAACTTGTGTTACCTGGTAAAGCTATATTCAGTGAATAAGTGTCTAGTATGAAAAGAGATATGTCAACTATGCACAGGTATGTAAACTAACTATTAAAAGGAAAATCACGTGAGTAATGATGTGTAAAGACGAGTAGACAACACGTTGGTCTTCCTATTAGGTGCCTGATGTTAAAAGGATATTCTCTACTAAAGAATGCTCATGTGTTCTATGGTGTCTCCTGAAATGCTAAACCCTGATTCCTTATGATAGTCTAGCCTAGTCCTGATCAAGCATCGTCCTTAGATTTCTCTTGTTGGAATAAACTCGACCAGAATCGCATTAAGACAAACATACAAACAACTAGGTTACCGTACCCCGATCCCTCGTGATAATATGATAAACTAGACCTGTCCTATCAAATTCTAAGAATCAGACCAGTTTCCACTGTTGAATGATTCTAACAAAGCATGCATCTACGTGATCAAGGCAAAAGCACACTGAAATGACGTACTGATAGCACAGAGAACACATAAAACATCATTAAATAGATATACAAGTATTTACATCAAGTACCTACATGGAAGAACCAACAGAGGATTTAGCTCTCCATATCTGGGAAGCTTCCTTTACAACAAAGAGAAGAGAAAAATGAAGGATTGAAGAAATACAAGTAGTGGAGATGTCTCCTCCACCTCTAGAACCTCACAATCACTCATAGACTCATCTCATGCTCTCAGCAAAAGCTCTCAAAACTCTCTGGAACTTGGACCTTTCTCGATCTAGAAATCTCTAAACATGCAAAAGCTTCGAGAATTGCCCAAACTCCCTCTTCATTCTGGATTTCAGGCTTAAATAGGTGGCCTTGTTGGTGCTTGCATGCTTAGCGCAACTATGGATCACTTAGCGCGCATTAGTGAATTCCAACTTAGCACGCGTCTTCTCGCTCAACGGATGGACTCAAGCGGTGTGCTTAGCGGGATGGTCCTTCACTCAGCGAACACGCACAGCTCATCCTTCTTCCAGATTCTTCCTCGCGCTCAGCCAAAGGGGTGGTGCGCTCAGCGAATGGCTCGCTCAACCAGCAAATTGGCTTAGCGAGCGGATGAAAATCAGCACTTCACAAATTTGCCTAATTAACCTGAAATTGAGAGGAAATGATTATTAAATGCACAAAATGGGAGTACTAAGTATTTATTACCTATCTTTAACAAAAAGTAATTACAACACTAAAAAATAACCATAAATTGGAGGAGTTTGATACAATTTACACAGGTTTTATACACAAAAGTTAGTCGTATTCATCGACTAACAACTCCCCCAAATTTACAGTTTTACTTGTCCTCAAGCAAATAAAGAACAACTCACTGGTCCCCAAGTGACAATAACATGCAGTGACTATGTACAAAGGTGTATGCAACAAAAATTATTGATTGCATGATAAAAGAATGAAGCAAAATGCTCTCATCACTTGTGTATCACAAAGCATGCAGTTATTCAAAGAGAAGAATAAAATGTAACCTGTACAATTAGATGAAGTTAGGCATAAGACAGATATCAAGGAAA
Source organism: Glycine max (assembly GCF_000004515.6). Lineage (NCBI taxonomy): Eukaryota > Viridiplantae > Streptophyta > Magnoliopsida > Fabales > Fabaceae > Glycine > Glycine max. Next base: position 25,952,768 of record NC_038254.2, read on the forward strand.
ACAACTTAAACCACAGTCTCACCGCTTCTGTTTCACTCAAGCACAAGTGTTTAAGCTATTCATCAATGACAACTAGTAAGTGGTCCAATCTTTGAACTTCATCTCAAGCCATAAAGTCATAAATGCATAAATCGAATCAGAAGGACTTTTATAGGCTTGTAGTGAGGCTTGGCTACAAAAATAATTGGTTTTTCTAGGATTCAAAGGCTTAGATTCTAAGAGAGCACAAATCCTAGACTTATCCAAGTAATCTTTTCATACAACTAGCTTACTCACTAGCCTTTTACTTTAATTTGTCTTTGACCTTATTACAACAACACACATTTTCTTTGATTGCTCTTTTTTTTAACACACAACTTATTTGTTGTGTGTGCTGATGCTTTACCTTTTACTTTAGATCCCAATCAACTCCTCCAAATTTGGGGTAATTTGCCTTGAACTATCTACTCTCCAAGAATCTAAACAAGGTATCTGGAGATATTCATTCAAGTTCAGGGTTCAATTTTGAAAATGTAATTTAGCTTACAAAGGGTGCAAAGGATACAATTATAATTCAAGGTAAGCTTTTTGGTCAATTGGCTTGTATATACACAATCATGGCCTTCATCATTTCCTCATTCATACATTTCATTCTAAAATTCAGAGATTGATGCAAAGACTATTACTCCAAGCTAGTCGTTCACTCACAATTTAAGATCACTCTCTCACCGATTATGGTTCAAGCTTTTCTTTCTCAATCAACCTGTCTACTGACTAACAATTCTAATAGCAAGTTCACATTCTTGTTCTTTCTTGGTCTAACATACATACTTGCTCAAACTCATGAAAAGAAACACGAAATCCATCACAATCATGCATTCAATCCAAAATCAATTCATAACACCAATTTTCACAAAAAGATAAAAGTGTTTCACTGCAATATCATCAAAGTCAAGTTAAACTGTTCCATATGCTTCAAAACAAGCATACTAGCTAATCACAGAAAGTATAAGTATATAATTATAAACGGAAACCAAAATTACTCAAAACAATGTACTAAAACTAGTATAGTTATAATCATTATCCAAAAAGAAAAATCATCAGGAATTTAAAAGTCTTGAGATAGATCCTGAGTATCCTGAGTCTGAACATCCTCCTCATCTGTCAGATGAAGTACTGGAGTAGCTGGAGGAGAAGTGTTCAGAGTCAGGACTGGTGTGGTCTGGTCCTCTGGCGTATCAACTACAAGAGTAGAGGGGTCAGCTGCAGGCTGTGGTGAGGAGAGGTCTACCACTGGAGCAGGGGGCTCTGAAGTGCCTTCAAGAGATCTCTCAGGAGTGGTGGCAATCTCTGGTCTAACCTGCTCTTCACCTGCATCCTGTTGAAAAGTAAATGGCTCTAGAATGGTGGTCCCAGAGGAAGCATCCTGTACCTGTCAGGGTTCCTGGGCTGTGGGACCTTCATCTTCCATATGAAGAGAAGGTTAGGCCCCAAGCCAGGCTACCCTCTCCAGAAACTGCTCAATGGAAGGAATGGATCTTGGAGGCGCCACCACCTATAAACTTTGAAGTAAAATGATCTGTCCCTGATGAATACTCTGAAGCATGGCTTCAAAGCGCTGAGAATCAATCTAAGCTGGGACTGAAGGAGTTGCTGAAGTGGATGCTGGAGTAGGAGCTGCAGATGTGGAAGGAAGATCAGCTGGCCTCGCCCTCGCCCTCCTAGCCCCTTGGATAGAAACTGTCAGATTATCAGGATTCCAACAGTTCTTCGTGATGTAGGCCAAATTAATGACTGGGCTCAGGCGCTCAAAAGTGAGGCTATCAGTGACAACCCCTCTGGCTCGACATAGGGCGATGGTCAGAGCAGGAAACCCAAGTCTAGAAGAGTTAGATTGGGCTATAGAAGTCATCTGGCCAGAAATGAGCGCTCCTATGTTCATGTCCATGCGAGAGACTAAGCCAAAGATCAGCCTAGCTTTGTCCACTATCAGGTCAGAGGTGTGAGATGTGGGGGCCTGGTTGGAGTATGAGAGAACACTCCACACCTGGGCTAATGCAGTCAAATCTTTCTTGAGAATCCTCCTAGGATGGACCTCAACATTCTGGATGAACCCCCTCCCTGGTATGCAAAGAGCAGCCTCAATCTCTCTATAGTCTGTGGGCAACCTGCAGTACCTAGAGTAGGTGGGTAATGTCTCCCCCTCCTCTAGGACTACATGAGTCTCTAAAAATGTGTTGAGGCTGTTTGTGTCTATCTTCACCAGGTGGCCTCTAACTCTGGCTTGCTTTGGTGAAGAACCCTCAGAGCTATAGATATTAGCATAAAATTCCTTCACCAAAGCAAGATCAATAGTGATGCAATCCTACCCCGCAAGGGCATTGGATAGAAAACTTCAAGTAGATTGGGCCAGAGATGCAAGAAAAGGCCCTAGGGTTCTTATGAGCCTTAGGGTAGATTTTGGGCCCATGGGCTAAGTACGAGCCCACTTATCTTTGTAAATATTAGATTAAGGTTTCATTATTTTTGGGCCTTGTATTTAGGGCTCCATAATGTAGGTAGGGTACCCTAGAAATATAGGATTTTTCAGCCCTTGTATTTTAGGGCACCTAGACTAGTTTTTGTATTAGGGGTAGTTTTGTAATTTCACATGCACTAAGTGGATATTTGATGTGTGTGGTTGGAAATAAATTTAATTGAATTGGTAGAAGCCCAATCCAATTAAATTTTAGAGGGGGAGGTGAGCATTTGCTTACTACACCCCATTGCCACATCATATAGTCACACTTTGTGCATGTCCTTCATGCTTTTCATGCCTCATGACACCTAAGCACACTTAGTGGAGAATCTTGGAATTGATCTTGGATTAGTGGGCTGAACCATAACTAAAATTCACTAATCATAATTAGTGAAACTTTGGCTCCAAAGTTTGGCTCCACAAATTCAATTTCAAATTCAAGTGAAATTTGAATTTCCCTCCAATTTTGTGTGACACTTAGGCTATAAATAGAGGTCATGTGTGTGCATTTTTTTCAACTTTGATCATTTGAATATTAAACTTCAGATTTCAAAGCTCATTTAGAGCACAAAATTTCGTGCTCTTCTCTCCCTCTCCCTTCATTCATCTCCTTCTTCCTCCAAGCTCTTATCCATGGCCTCCTATGGTGGTGAGCTTCTTCTAGACTCATCTTCTCCTTAAAGTGGCGTCTCCTCTTTCTCTCCCTTTCTCCATTCCGCTGCCATTCATCTTCCAAGAAGCAAAGGGATCCATTGATGAAGAAGATCCTAGGCCTACAAGCTCCAATGGAGCTTGCATCAAATAGTCCCATCAGCCAAGTTGGTGTGGCGTTTGTGAAGATTACGCATCTCTAACTCTGTCTTGAAGTCGTCAAACTCCGTGTGGTATATCTCAACCTTTCTTTCTAGCAAAATATTCCTCCCCAAGACATTATCTGTATAACGGTTCCAAGCATCAAGCGAATGGAACCATCTAGTATTATATTGAGCAGTTGGCCTTGCCCCAATGCTCTTACATTTCCTGGAGGCCATCTGTAACAAAAAGGAACCCAAAAAGTTAGTTAGACCACAGTTATTCAAATTGAAAAATAGAAAAATAAAACTGAGAAAAACACTGGCGGCTTAGTGAGACATGGTCCGCTTAGCTCGCCTTCACAAATACACACTACCGCTTAGCGACATGTGGGGCCGCTTAGCGGATGTTGTAGAAAATTATGCTTTTGCATAATCGGCTTAGCTGGCAATTTCCCGCTAAGCCTAACAATTGCCGCAAAAGATTTGCGCTAAGCTCAGTAGGGTTGCGCTTAGCGACACCATGAAATTAAAAAAATTTCACTAAGTACGGGGAGCTTACCGAGCCAGGCTCACTTAGCCCAATGGCTACCGCAACGAAATGCGCTTAGCTCAGGTAGGCTTGGCTTAGTGCGCGACTTTCAACAAAAAATTTGATTAAGTTACCTGGGCTTAGTGAATCAGCCTCCCTTAGCCTCAAGTATCTCAACAGGATGAAGAGTGTTCATCCTCACAAGATGAACTCGCTCAGCACGGTAGGCGCGCTTAGCGAGTTCATCTGAAAATGCATATATTCAATGAATTTTGATGAACTCGCTTAGTGCAGCATGCTCGCTTAGTGAGGTCATCACGTTTAAAAAAAAAAAACGCAAAAAATGCAGTTTGTTTTCTTTCATTTTTGAGCCTCTAAAAGGCATATCAAACATGCAAACCAGTCAAAACGATCTACACAGTACAATCATTCATAAAATCGTAATCTTTCACTAATCTAAAATCATTCAAACCCTAGCAATCAAAAGCTAAATCTATGGTTTTCTAACCTAAGGTTCAACAAAATAAAAGAGAAAGAAAAGGAATGAGGAACTTACTTGGATTGTTGTGTGCTGAAGATGCGTAGAAAATGCAAAAAGAAAGCAAGAATGCAGGTTACACCGAGTTGGGCGAGAGAGAAAATGCAGGATACGCTCTAAGAATTTTAGGCAAATGTGAGTGTAACTGATGCTACACTCACTTAAGCAATTTTCGACCCTCTCTCTTAGCGAACCGCAGCACTAAGTGAGCCAGAGAGATGTTTGGTTTCTCAAAGCGGGTCGCTTAGCGGAACTGCGTGCTTAGCCCACGTTTGAAATTCAATTTTTTTAGCACAAAACTGGGCCTAGTGCACAGAAGTGGCGCTTGGCGAATTCTGCAGGTCATAAAACCTGCAACTCTTGCTAAGCCTGGCTCTGGGCCAGCTTAGCTAAAATGATGCATCTTGAATACAGAGGGGCCTGCGCTTAGCGGAAGATGAATCGCTTAGCACTGACATGGCTGCAAGGATTTAGGCTTAGCTGGCATGAGTGGCGCTTAGCTCAATGAAACCCAGTTTAGGTCGCAAAGAATTGGGCTTAGTAGTGACATGTCGCGCTTAGCCATTGAATACGGAGCGCTTAGCGAGCAGGCCATCGCTTAGCCGAATTCAGATCAAATTTGATGCAATCCTACTCCGCAAGGGCATTGGGTAGAAGACTCCAAGTAGATTGGGCTAGAGATCCAAGGAAAGGCCTTAGGGTTCTCATGAGCCTTAGGGTAGATTTCGAGCCCATGGGCTAAGTATGAGCCCGCTTATCTTTGTAAATATTAGAATAGGTATTTCCTTCGTCTGGGCCTTGTATTTTGGCCATTCTAGTAGTATAGGGTTTTAGCCTTGTATTTTGGGGCATTTTAAGTAGTCTTTGTAGTAAGGACTTTTTTTTTGTATTTTCATGTTTTTTGTCATGGGGGTGAGCTTAGCTATTATAGGGGGTGTGTAGCTAAGCTCTAGCTTCTCATCTCAAGGAGGTGAGCTTAGCTATTAGAGAGGTATGTGTAGTTAAGCTCAAGCTTCTTTAGGAATCTTCTTAAGGAAGCTTCTCAAGGAGGTGAGCTTAGTTATGAGAGGGGTGTGTGTAGCTAAGCTCTAGCTTCTCAAGGAAGTTTTCTCAAAGAAGCTTCTCAAGGAAGTTTTCTCAAGAAAGCTTCTCAAGGAAGCTACCTAGTCTATAAATAGAAGCATGTGTAACACTTGTTGTAACTTTGATGAATGAGAGTCTTGTGAGACACAACTCAAAGTTCAACTTCTCTCCCTTTTTCTTCCTTCAATTTCGTGCTCCCCTCCTCTCTCTTTCTCTCCCTCTTTCTTTTCCTCCATTGAAGCATCCTCTCCAAGCTTCTTATCCAAGGCTCATCTTGGTGGTGAAGCTCCTTCTTCCATGGCTTATTCCTTAATGGATGGCGCCTCCCCTCTCCTCCTCTCCTTTGCCTTCCGCTGCATCTCCATGGTGAAAAATCACCATTGAAGGACCTCATTGAAGCTCAAAGATCCAGCCTCCATAGAAGCCCCACAAGCAAGTTTCCATCAAGTGGTAATCAGAGCACAAGAGCTTCAAGTAGGTGCTCCTTAAACCTCCATTAATTTGCTTTACCTTCTCTTCCATTGTTTTTTCTTCATTTTTCTCCATTTTTCTCCATGTATCTCCTCACATGTCTTGTTCTAAATGTTGTTAACATGATTCTTTAGAGTTTTCACCGATTAAACTTGCTATAGAAGTTAAATTTGATTTTCTATGGTTCAAATTTCTTGTTCTTGTTCTTGAACCATGAATTGTGTTGAGTTTAGGTTCCTTTGAGTTTTGTCTTGTTATTTTTTGTGGCTGAAACCTAAACCATAAAATTCTTACAAAAATATTAAAGTAGAAGAAAACCTCAAAAATCTAGAGTGACTTGTTCACCTATTGTAGTTTTGTCATATAAGTCATGTCTAGTCATGAAACTTGTCACATAAGATTTCTTATGTTGTGCTGAATTTTATTTTCTTGTTTCTTTGTCTAACTCATTTGTTCATGAGTGTATGAAATTCTTTTAGCCTATTATTTGATTTGAGTCAAATCTTTCATGTTAATTAGTCCTTAACATGTTCATGCAAAATTCTTAGAGAGTCTTTGATTGTTAACCTTTTCTTGAACTTTTAGGTTTCCTTATGATTGTGTCTATTGTGAATTTGAGTTTTTGTGATTGAATTGCTGGCTGAAATGTTGATCCTAAGTGAATATTGAACTCCTAAAACTGTGGTAAACAATCCTAGTGAGTTCAACATACATAGGAAGGCTGAAAGTAAGCCCAAGGCAATCAATATACCATGCTTAAAGAAACAAATCGCTGGTGCTGGCAGCTTGGACATACAAACTTGTAAAAATTAATGAGAATTGGTTACTTCGAATTTTGAGCTGAAATTTTTACTGAATTTTCTAGACATCTGTAAAAAAGTTATAAAAAAAGAAAAAAGTGATTTGAATAAAAGGAAAAAATACGAAAAATCGCACAAGTTGGCAGGAAAATCAGTATCCAGAAAAAAAAGGTGAAAGGGAAGTGTGCTTGTTGTTTTGGCTCAAAATTTATTCTATAATTGGTGCCTATGTTATACCAATCTTAGTTCCGAAATTTCAATTGAAAATTAGTGTGAAGACAAGTGCCAAAGCTAGAGGTTTTTTGAGTCTTTTTTTTTCCAGTTTTTTTTACTCTACTCTAGAGCCATTCTAAGTTTCTCTTTGAGTCCTAGCTTGCTTCTATGTCCTTTTCATTGCTTTAATTGTTAAATAATCCTTGAAAAATTGTCTTGTTAAAACTCCATTGGTTTATCTTTCATTTCATTTTTTTTTGTCTTTGGTTATTGCTTGTCTCTTGGTTTCCTTGTTTGTGGGTTGCCATATAGGGAATTGGAAGGAGGATTGGTGCCATCCCTTGAAGAATTTGAGTCAAGAAGAAAGGGGCCAACCACCTTAAGAGCTATTGGACTAAGAAGCACTCCAAATTAAGTGAATCACCAAAGAGAGAACAACCACCAAAATTGAGGACCGTTTTGTAATTTTGTAATTTGCAATTTACTTACCTTCATTGCTTTCAAGTTTTGTAACAAAAAGGCCTTTCATTGGAAGTGTGTTGGGAGCCTCCAATAGGTTACCAAACTTCCATTTGTGTGTAATAATTTTAGGCAATTTTTCCTTAGGATAGTGAGTGTTTTGTTGGGAACCTTGAATGTGGTCATCCAAACACTCTTAGGATTCGCCTAGTTTACATTTCTTGCTTACTTTCATAGCTTATTTCCTTTACCTTCCATTGTCAAACCGCGTAGATAGCTTTCCTTTTACCAATTAGTTTTTTACCTTATCTTTCACACCTCTTTTAGTGTTTATTTGGCTAGTTTCAACCATAGTTTCTTTTACCTTTTGTTTTCAAACCTCCAACAAGAAAGAACCACAACTTAGGAACCAACATGAGTCATCATTCATCTAGTGTTAATGGCAAGGGTACTAGTCATAAAGACCCTTTATCTAGAATCTTAGATGAGTTGAGTTCCCTCAAGTTATGGAAAGAAAAACAAGAGAGAAAAGAAAAAGGAAAAAAAAGAGTGGAAGAAATAAGTCAAGATGAAAGAAAGAAAATAAGAGAGGAAGAAAGAAGAAAAATAATGAAAGAAATGAAAAGAGAAAAACATGCCTCCTATAGTAGTCATAACTCTTGCAAAAGCCTAAGTGAAGAACTTCGTGACTATTACGAAGGAAGGCATAGGTCACATCTTAGACCTCACTCCCATAGAAGAGAAAAGGAAAGAAAGCCTCAAGAGGCTAACATTAAACTCTCATACTTCCATGGGAAGGACAATGTAGAGGCTAACTTAGATTGGGAAATAAGGGTAGAGCAACAACTTAAAAACAAGTCTACTTCAAAATCTTATAGCTCTCACTTTTATCCAAAGAAAGACCAAGGTCAAGGCATCTTAGGGGTGACACCTTCTAAGCCCAAAGATGATAAGGGGAAGACAATAGAAAAGCAAGCCCCTAAGGCTAGTATGCAAGAGAAAACTAGCTCTATAAAGTGCTTTAAATGTCTTGGAAGAGGACACATTACTTCTCAATGCCCCACCACAAAAACCATGATTATGAGGGGCCAAGACATTTATAGTAGCCAAGATGAGGCTACTACTTCACCTTCCTCTAGTGAAAGTGAAAAAGCAAAAGGGGAAGAATCTAGTGAAGAAATCTACCCCCAAGAAGAAGGACAACCATTAGTGGTTAAAGAGAAGTGTAAGGAGGTAAGTGTCTCCTCCAAGAGTTTAGCTAAGAAGGAAACTCATTTTACAAGAAAGACAAGCATTGAAGAAACTTTCCCTCTTAGACAACCTCCACATTTTCTCTTTTGTTAAAAGGCACTTGCTAGCATTGCCACACCTCTTGGGCTTGAGTTTATTCCTCAAGTAAAGAAGTTGTTGGATGAGGGTTTGGTTCGCAAGAGCTTAAATCCTTGTGCTTTGTTGGTGCCCAAAATAGGTATTATTAGGCACCAAGTCCCTAAAATAGATGGTATGGTGAATGTTTTGAGTGGTGCAACACTCTTTTGTAAAATCACTCATGCACCCAACATCTTCATGATTTGTGTACATAGGGACCCATTAGGTAGGTTTGTTCTTATTTTTAGTTTCAATACAAACTTAGGTACTCATATGGGACACCTTAGGTTTGTCATACTTTTTGGTAGGAATAATCAATATGAAAATATAGAAAAAGGTATGTTTTATTGCGTTACTTTTCTTAATTTTTCAAATAGTGATCAAGGGGTTCCCATGAACCCTAAGAGAATAAAGGTCATTCCTGAGTGGCCCACTCCACCAAGTATAAGAAAGATTTGGGGCTTCCATGACTTAACAAACTTTTACAAAAGGTTTGTCCCATATTTTTCTATACTTGTAGCACCATTCATTGAGTTGGTGAGAAACCATGTTCTTTCATGGGAAGATGCCCAGGAAATGGGTTTTCAGATCTTACCTTACTTCAACATACCAAACACCACTAATACATATGTTTTTGTTCTTTTTACAGGTGTTGAGGAAAGGAGCCCAGAGTATGAAGAACCTCGGGATTTGAGGTCAAATCCTTTCCAAGGTGGAGGGAATGATGCAATCCTACTCCGCAAGGGCATTGGGTAGAAGACTCCAAGTAGATTGGGCTAGAGATCCAAGGAAAGGCCTTAGGGTTCTCATGAGCCTTAGGGTGGATTTCGAGCCCATGGGCTAAGTATGAGCCCGCTTATCTTTGTAAATATTAGAATAGGTATTTCCTTCGTCTGGGCCTTGTATTTTGGCCATTCTAGTAGTATAGGGTTTTAGCCTTGTATTTTGGGGCATTTTAAGTAGTCTTTGTAGTAAGGACTTTTTTTTTGTATTTTCATGTTTTTTGTCATGGGGGTGAGCTTAGCTATTATAGGGGGTGTGTAGCTAAGCTCTAGCTTCTCATCTCAAGGAGGTGAGCTTAGCTATTAGAGAGGTATGTGTAGTTAAGCTCAAGCTTCTTTAGGAATCTTCTTAAGGAAGCTTCTCAAGGAGGTGAGCTTAGTTATGAGAGGGGTGTGTGTAGCTAAGCTCTAGCTTCTCAAGGAAGTTTTCTCAAAGAAGCTTCTCAAGGAAGTTTTCTCAAGAAAGCTTCTCAAGGAAGCTACCTAGTCTATAAATAGAAGCATGTGTAACACTTGTTGTAACTTTGATGAATGAGAGTCTTGTGAGACACAACTCAAAGTTCAACTTCTCTCCCTTTTTCTTCCTTCAATTTCGTGCTCCCCTCCTCTCTCTTTCTCTCCCTCTTTCTTTTCCTCCATTGAAGCATCCTCTCCAAGCTTCTTATCCAAGGCTCATCTTGGTGGTGAAGCTCCTTCTTCCATGGCTTATTCCTTAATGGATGGCGCCTCCCCTCTCCTCCTCTCCTTTGCCTTCCGCTGCATCTCCATGGTGAAAAATCACCATTGAAGGACCTCATTGAAGCTCAAAGATCCAGCCTCCATAGAAGCCCCACAAGCAAGTTTCCATCAAAATTGAAATGGGCTTAGCTCAGCCTTGGCCAGCTTAGTGGACCGAATCAGCCTGAGATGCAAGGGTTGAGCGCTAAGCGCTTGAGACCCTCGACTTAGCGCATGACCAAAGATGCGCTTAGCGAGAGGACTGATTTTCAGAAAAAAAAAATTTCTAAGTTATTTTTCAGTCGCTTCCTCAAGAAATTGAAACCCTTATATCTATCATTCAAAAACAAGCTGATATACCCCAATGTAACTATTATGAAGCAAGTTCCACATTATACAATGCATAAACAAGAACATAATAACAGAGATTAGGACTGGGTTGGCTCCCAGGAAGCGCTTCTTTAACGTCATTAGCTTGACGCTTTTACCTCAATGGGCAAAATCACGTTTTGGTTCTTACTTCCAAAACCTCCTTACCCACTTCCATTACCTGTAAGCAAACATTTTATTCTGGAGCAGGCTTGTCTTCGATAAACAAATCAAAATCAATTTTCTGATATTCAAAGCCCAACTCCAGCTTATTTCTTCCCATAACAACTATGCAGCTCGCAGTTAACATGAATGGCCTTCCCAATATTACATGAATGGCATTATCTTCATAGATATCCATTACCACAAAGTCTGCCAGGAAGATAAAATGTTTTACTCTAACCAGCACATCTTCAATTACTCCATATGGTCTGGTAATGGAGCGGTCAGCAAGTTGTAAAGTTATCCTAGTGGGCATGATCTCCAACTCTCCCAACCTTCTGCACATGAAGAGTGGCATTAAGTTAATACTAGCTCCCAGATCAATAAAAGCCTTTCCCATAGTGACTTCTCCAATTGAACAAGGAATGGTTACACTCTCAGGGTCTTTATGCTTGGGTGGAAGGATCTTTTGAATCACAACACTACAATTTCCTTCCACAACAATGTTTTCCTGGTGAATATACTTGTGTTTCCTTGTTAACATATCCTTTAAAAGCTTGGAGTAGAGTGACATTTGTTGTAAAGCTTCTCCGAAGGGCATGGTTATTTCCAGTTTCCTGAAAATATCTAAGAATCTTGCCAAATGGCGGTTCTTCTCCTTCTTGGAAGGTACCACAGGATATGATACTTCCGCACCTTCGTTCAAAGCTTTTTCTCTTTTCTTCTCTCTAGCTTGTTCACTTCTACTCCTCTCTTCATTCTTATTTTTTTGATCTTTTTCAATTTTTTCATTTTCTTTTTCTTTTTCTACTTCTTTTTCTTTTTCTTGGTCATTTAATTCTTTTTTCTTGACGATTATTTGTTTTTCTTTTTCCTGATTACTTTCACCTCTCGCATCATCTTTCTTTTTATCAGTACCTTTCTTTTCAGCAACTTTCTTCTTGGATATAACACTATCCTCATCCTCCGCCTCCACAAACCTCTTACTCCTTGTCATTACAACTTTGTATTTTTCCTTGGGATTCTTCTCTGTATTCGCCACAAAACTATTGGATGACTTGTCAGCTATCTGCTTGGCTAATTGTCCCACCTGGACCTCAAGGTTTTTCAGTGCTGACTCGGTGCTTTTATGATTTGACATTGTTACTTGCATAAACTGAGTCAAAGTCTCCTCCAGCTTAGTAGTCCTCTGAAAGATGTTAGGCCCTTGTTGAATTGGCCTGTTGGAAGGTCCACCCTAGTCCTTGTTGAATTGATTGCCAGGGTGTGACCTCCACTGTCCTTGTTGGTTATAAGAACCCTGCTGGAAGCCTGAGAATCCTCCTTGAGTATATCCATGTCTCTGTTGATTTCCCATTGTCATACCCTAATTTCATCCAGGGACCATCCATTGTTGGGATGCGACTCTCGTTTGACCACTTCGAGGTACTTGGCACCCATCATTAGGCAATTCGTGAAGTTCCGAGACATGCCGGAAGCCAAAAGAAAGCATTGTAGCACAATCCGTGAAGTTCCGTGACATGCCAGAAATTAAAAGGAAGTGTTAGTGCGCAATCTGTAAAGTTTCGTAACATTCCGGAAGGCAAAAAAGGGATGATTACGTAATCCATAAGGTTCCGTAACATTACGGAAAGAAAACAAGTATCGTTACGAAATTCGTAAGTTTCCGTAACGTTACGGAAAAAGAATCACCAAAAAAAAGGCAGGGGGGTGTATTTCGTAAAAATGGGAGTTCAAATAGCAACCAGGCCCACTTGAGAAGGCGGTTGCTTCTGGAGGAAGCAACCTAGCTCGCCTGAGCGAGCTGGGTGGCAAGCATCTCCTTCCTTTGCCTATAAATAGGGGAAGGAGGGAAAAAAAAATGTTCAACCCTCCTAGTATTTGAGAATCACTTAAAATTAATGAGAAAAATTGTTTTCGTGAAGAAAATCCAAGCCGAGGCGCTTCCGTAACGTTTCCATGGTTGATTTCGCGAAGATTTTCAACCGTTCTTCGTCACTCATCCCTCGTTCTTCGGTCTTCAACCGGTAAGTTCCCGAAATCGAACTTTTCAATTCATTCTATGTACCCTTAGTGGTCCTCATTTGTTTCGCGTGCTTTTATTTTCATTTCATATACTTTCTGTACCCCCTTTTGACATGCTTTAGTCATTTACTTAAGTCATTTTCTCACCTAATCAAAAAAATAAAATAAATTTCCACCGATCATTTAAACTGTAACATCCGTTAATTTCTGTTAAAATGAAATCTGACCATTCGGTCATGCCGTAACCACGTTGGAAACCAAAAAGAGGTAAAATAATAATATAATAATAAAAAATATCTTTTAGTAAAATAAATAAAAAAAATCAATCGGACGGTTTTTTTGGATTTTCCTTTCTTAATCGAATTGACTAAATAATCAAAGTGAAACTAAGGCTAAAATCAATTCATAAACCAAACTTTTTGTCATCGCCTAAAAAAGCCATTTTTAAAGGTCCAACGCCTTGAAATGGTCTTTTCCACCTTTATTGTTTAAACATAGATTTCTAAAAAAGCCTAAAATTAACACGTAACTTTATTACCTCTTTCAAAAATAAAGAGATCATTAATGGTCCGATGCCTTAATGTTTTCTCTCTTTTCAAAAGAATCGAAAGATTGTTTAATGGCCCAATGCCTTAAATGACCTTTCATTCAATAAAAACACATTTTGCAAAAAAAGGGATAAAAGTAACTTAACCAAACACTTTGTTCTCAAAGAACTACGTAGGTCTGATTTCCTTATCACAATTGAGGAATACATAGGAGCAAAGGGAAACACCCTTGTCGACTGCAAAAAGATAAAAATATAAAAAGTACAAAAAGAAATAAAGATGTAAAAGGGAACATAAAAATTGAAGTCATGTTTGCACATTCGATTAAAGGTTGTCATCCCTTGTGACGGACGTGTGGGGTGCTAATACCTTCCCCGTGCGTAAATACAACTCCCGAACCTTTCACTTAAAATTCGTAGACCACGTTTTTTTCAGTTTTTCCGATGTTTTCCTCAAATAAACGTTGGTGGTGACTCCGCGCGTATTCCCTTCTTGGAAGACGCACCCACGAGTCCCGTGTCGCCCTCCCGCCGAAGGGTAGGTTGCGACTGTTGGCGACTCCACTGGGGAGTGTTTTTAGAGAGTTAGGCCATTTAATCTTGTGCAATGTTCTTATCATGACTTTCTCCTTTGTTGGTTTCCCTTTATTTTTCTTATGTTCTTGTATATAACTCTTTGATGCTTTTAGTGCGTTTTAAAATGTATGCATGAGGTAAATATTTATTCATTTGATGCACACAAACACCAACACTATTTGCACACACGGTGAGTTGAAAAAGGGCCCTATACCCGGCTCGTGGGAACATAAGGAATGGAGGTGAATCTGTGATCATGCTAGGTCTCCGACTTGCTTGATTACAGTGAACCCTCATCTAGAGTTTTTCTCTTTGATAACATATTGTTGCTAGTAGTCACTATTGTTGCAATATGTTCTTCGAAGGGGATGATACCTCTAGAGACCATCAAGAGAGATATGACCACCTTGGGAATTATCACTAAAAGCCCTTTAGCTCCCTCCCATATAGGTCCCTAAAATAGGGGCACGGAGCAAACATGCTGCGTGCTATTTTTCACACTGCCATGCATAAGTGTCATGTACCCTTTTGCTTATATTGTCATACTATGTACATTCCCGTGTTGTGCCTTTTTCATATGCATCACGCACGGATTCTGTTTTGATCCCCTCTCTTTGGCATACCAATGGAGGGTCCGTGCCACCTTCTTAAATACATACGTCGGGCACTTTGCTACTCCAAGACGTTGTATCTAAGAAGGAGACAGTTTTCCGGGCTCCCGTATTCATAAATTGCATCTGTGTCATATGCATTTCTTCATGCATTCATCCATTCCACCCATGATAGATGTCGGAGTTTTGATTCGCACTGATTTTTGTTCACTTTAGTAAAACATGGGATCAAGTCAAATGCCTTCACTTAAAAAGAGGTTCTATCAAGTCAAGGTCAAGAGCCTAGGGACCACCAATCTAAAAGAGATAGGGCAGTTGATGGGTCAGCTCCAGTGGCAAGCTTTTCGCAAAGCTTATGGTAAAATATGGGACCTAGCCATGGTAGAAGTCTCCACAGAGGCCATTGCCTCCCTCGCCCAGTATTATGATCAGCCGTTGAGGTGCTTCACCTTTGGGGACTTCCAGCTATCACCTATGGTAGAAGAATTTGAAGAGATCCTAGGATGCCCTCTAGGGTGAAGGAAACCATACCTCTTCTCAAGGTTCTATCCCTTATTAGCTAGAATTTCTAAGATAGTCCAAATCTCGGCGCAGGAATTAGACCACAGAAGGCAAGTTGAAAATGGGGTGGTTGGAATACCGAGAAAATATTTGGAGGCAAAAGCAAGAATCTTGGAAGGTAAAGGCGAGTGGGCCCCGTTCATAGATATTCTCGCACTGTTGATCTTCGGAGGAGTGCTCTTTCCGAATGTGGATGGGTTGGTGGACCTAGCAACGATCGACGCTTTTCTCGCCTATCATAACCACAAGGAAAGCCTGGTTGTCGCTATGCTAGCCGACCTATATGACACCTTTGACTGAAGATGTGAGAAGAGCAATACGAGGATTGTTTGCTGTACTCCAGCTCTTTATGTATGGTTGGTATCGCACCTTTTTCACCAAGAGGTAAGGCATGCTTGCCTGCTAGAAAGTCACCGTTCATGCACAGAGAAAGGAGGCGCAAATTGGGACCAACTCTTAGCAAACAAAGAAGAAGCGTCCGTCAACTGGTTCCCGCGATGGAAAGAAGGAAGAACCGGAGTTCTTATTTCGTGCGGAGGATTTTCGAATGTTCCCTTGATGGGGACAAGGGGTTGCATCGATTACAATCCCGTTCTTGCTATAAGACAACTTGGCTACCCTATGAGAGGGGCATCACTAGAGGAAGAACCCGCGCCTGTCATTTCACGAGGTTTCAATAAGACCAACATGGAGACACTTCAGATGGTCCGCAAGGCATGGGAGATAGTGCGAGAGAAGGACAAAGAACTCAGGGGCGGTAACAATGGGCCCATCTGTGGCTTCCGTAAGTGGTTGAGAGCCCACGTGCAAGGTTTGGATTGGCTCCCAAGTATGAGAACCACTAAAAGGGAGGAAGTTGAGGCACCGGAGGAAGACGAAGAGGTGCAGGCCCTTAGGACAGAACTCGAGCAAGCCCAAACAGTCAAAGAAAGGTTCAAATCGGCAGCTCTTAAAATCCGAAAGGAGAATGCCGAACTGAGAGATATAAATACAGCTACCACCAAAGCCTTGGAACAAGAAACCAAGAGAGCTCATAGGGAAGAGCACGGCCGGAACAAGTTCCGAAGGGCTCTGTGGGGCAGTAACAACGAGCTTAAACTCCGGAGAGAGGAAAGGGACCAATCACGAGTAGACAATTTCATCTTGAAGGATGAGTTGAAGGCTTGCTCGAGGTCCAAGAGAAGTTTGTCTCAGCGGTTATGCGAGACAGAGACCAACATGTTAGCCATCATCAACAAGTACCAAGAAGAACTAAATCTAGCCACGGCCCACGAGCATAGAGTGGCAGACGAGTATGCCCAAGTGTACGTGGAAAAGGAGGCTAGAGGAAGGGTGATCGACTCGTTACATCAAGAGGCAACGATGTGGATGGACCGATTTGCTTTTACCTTGAACGAGAGTCAAGAACTTCCCCGTTTGCTAGCCAAGGCCAAGGCAATGGCGGACACCTACTCCGCCCCCGAGGAGATCCACGGACTTCTCGGCTATTGTCAACATATGATAGATCTAATGGCCCATATAATTAGAAACCGCTAGGAAACATGTATTGTCACTCAGATCTTGACTAGTTACAACTTTCTGAATAAAATGAGTTTATCCCATAAAGTCAGTGCGAATCAAATCACTCCTGCATTTTATCCCTAGCATGCATTCATTATTTTACCTACTCCTCACGTTTGGTTTTTTAGGAAAAACACCATAACTAAACGCGCCCCAAGGCATCCCTATCACACCAGATCCAAATCTAGAATGATGGGTGATCAAGAGGAGACATAGGAACAGATGAAAGCCGACATGTCGGCTATGAAAGAACAAATGGCTTCCATGATGGAGGCCATGTTAGGAATGAGGCAACTTATGGTGAAAAACGTGGCCACCGCTGCTGCCGTTAGTTCGGCTGCCGAAGCAGACCCAACTCTCCTAGCTACCGCACACCATCCTCCCCCAAATACGGTAGGACGGGGAAGGAGCACACTGGGGCACAACAGCAACCCCCATTTGGGATACAATCGGGTGGCTTACCCTTATGGATTGCCGCCTAATTACACGCCGCTAGTCATGCAAGATGATGCGGCTCATGTCTCTTCCCCCATCCTTGAAGGGGAGCCTCCTCGACAGCCCGATGAAGTCCACGAAGATCATCAAGAGTATGCCCAAGGGGATGTCGATTTCCACCCCCTAATCCCCGTCGAGGGGCAGGCACCTAACACATTGCCTCAGCCCAACCTCACACCACAACCAATATTCTTGTCCAGAGAAGGGCCACCCTCGGCGGCCGAAGAAAGGAGAAAACTCAATCTCCTCGAGGAAAGATTGAGAGCTGTTGAAGGCTTTGGTGACTATCCGTTCCCGGACAAGACGGATCATTGCTTGGTACCAGATGTCGTCATCACCCCAAAATTCAAAGTGCCTGATTTCGACAAGTATAAAGGGACGACTTGTCATAAGAACCATCTCAAGATGTATTGCCGCAAGATGGGGGCACACTCTAGGGATGAAAAGTTGTTAATACACTTTTTCCAAGATAGCTTGGCAGGAGCCGCGGTTGTTTGGTACACTAATTTGGAAGCTTCCCGCATCCGTACTTGGAAGGACCTGATTACTGCTTTCCTAAGGCAATATCAGTATAATTCCGATATGGCTCCCGATCGCACTCAGCTACAAAATATGTTTAAGAAGGAAGGTGAGACCTTTAAAGAATACGCACAGCGGTGGAGAGACCTGGCAGCACAACTGGCCCCTCCCATGGTCGAAAGGGAGATGATTACCATGATGGTAGACACCTTGCCAGTGTTTTACTATGAGAAGTTGGTAGGCTACATGCCTTCCAGCTTCGCGGACTTGGTATTTGCCGGGGAAAGAATCGAAGTAGGGTTGAAAAGAGGGAAGTTCGATTATGTTTCCTTCACAAGTGCCAATGCTAGGAGAATCAGAGCAACTGGGGCAAAAAGGAAGGAGGGAGATACCCATGCCGTCACTTCGGCGCTCGCATGGGTCAAGCCCCTACAGGCCTCTCATGGTACACATCAGTACGCGCAACATCATCCGAGCTTCTCAGCTCGCGCTGGGAATTCCTCCAATGCAGCACCCGCGTAGCCTAGAGCGCCCGCCCCCATCCAGAGGGAGGCCCCCAAGCTCCGGCTCCAACCACGACTCGCCCGGCCGGCAATGCCCACTTTGGTGTCGGTTCCAACACGACGAGAACCTTTCCCCCGAAGCCAATTCCAGAATTCACCCCACTCCCAATGACGTACAAAGACCTCTTGCCATCCCTCATCACCAACCAAATGGCTGTGATAAGTCCTGGGAAGATCTACCAACCCCCTTTCCCAAAGTGGTATGATCCTAATGCAACTTGCACGTACCATGGGAATACCCCGGGCCATTCCATCGAAAAATGTCTGGCCCTTAAATACAAGGTCCAACATTTGATAGACGCCAGATGGCTGACGTTTCAAGAGGATCGGCTCAATGTGAAAACTAACCCGCTCGCCAATCATGGAGGGGGAGCGGTTAATGCCATCGAGTCAGATAGGCCGCACAGGTCTAAGCCTTTAAAGGATGTAGCGACCCTTAGGAGGTTTATTTTTGAGGCCTTACAAAAGGGAGGTGTGATTCCCCACGGTGGGCATAAAAAGGATTCTTGTTTGTTGGATCTCGGCGAGCTACATAACATGAAAACATGTTTAGCAGTGGAGGAATTGTTGCAATGGATGATAGATCAAGGTCGACTGGAAGTCGGCAATGAGGGGAAGGAAGAGCAGCATATATGTATGCAGTCTGCGGATGAGAGAAGTTTTGGAAGGCCTAAACCGTTGGTGATATATTTCACCAAGGGCGCAGCCTCACAAAAGTCTCGATACCCCTCGACAGCTAAACCTGTTCCTTTCCCATACCAAAACAGCCATGCAGTCCCGTGGAGGTATACACCCCCAAGTGAACGGAAAGAAGAGACCACCGACATCAGCTCGTTGTCGGCCAAGGTAACCAATATCACGGGACTGAGTGGTGTGACCCGCAGCGGTCGCGTGTTTGCACCCCCCGACCTGCCGACAACCCGCAAATGTTAAGGGGAAGGCGAAGGCGGTGGAAGAAAATGACAAGACGACCCTCACTCTAAACGAGGATATTCCAGTGAAAGGTCATCCAGAGAAAAGGGATGGCTGCGGCAAGAAGGAAGTGTCGCTAGAGGAAGCAAGCAAATTTCTCCGCATTATTCAACAGAGCGAGTTCAAGGTCATTGAACAGCTCAACAAGACCCCGGCCAGGGTCTCTCTTTTGAAATTACTCATGAGCTCTGAGCCTCATCAGGCTTTGCTAGTAAAGGTCTTGAACGAAGCTCATGTGGCTCAAGATATCTCTGTAGAGGGCTTTGGAGGACTCGTCAATAATATCAGCGCTAACAATTATCTCGCCTTCGCCGAAGAAGAAATCCCTGCCGAAGGGAGAGGGCATAATAGGGCTTTGCATGTATCCGTCAAGTGCATGGACCACATCGTAGCCAAGGTGCTTATCGATAACGGTTCCAGTTTAAACATAATGCCCAAAAGCACTTTGGAGAAATTACCATTTAATGCTTCCCATCTAAAGCCAAGTTCCATGGTAGTTCGTGCCTTTAACGGCACCCGCCGAGAGGTTAGGGGAGAGATCGACCTCCCTGTACAGATAGGTCCCCACACCTGTCAGGTTACCTTTCAAATAATGGACATTAACCCCGCTTACAGCTGCTTTTTGGGGCGCCCATGGATCCATTCGGTGGGAGTCGTTCCCTCTACACTCCACCAAAAATTGAAGTTCGTAGTGGAGGGGCATTTGGTTATCGTATCGGGCGAGGAAGACATCTTGGTGAGTTGCCCGTCCTCTATGCCATATGTGGAAGCCGCGGAGGAGTCATTAGAAACAGCCTTCCAGTCTTTTGAGGTGGTTAGCATTGCCTCTGTAGATTCCTTTTCTGGGCAACCTTACCTGTCCGATGCGGCAGTAATGATGGCCCGAGTGATGTTGGGGAATGGTTACAGGCCCGGAATGGGTTTAGGCAAGGACAATGGCGGCATAACCAGCCTGATAAGCGCTAGAGGAAACCGCGAGAAGTTTGGGTTAGGCTATAAACCCACACAAGTGGACATAAGGAAAGGCATTGCAGGAAGGAAGAGCGGAGGTTAAGGCTCACGATTGGGACAAGAAGTCAAAGGAGGCCCGCCCTGCCACATCAGTAGGAGCTTTATAAGCGCAGGTCTAGGACACGAAGGCCAAGTCATTGCGATATGTGAAGATGATTCGCCGAATGGGTCGGATTTGGTACGACCATGCCCTCATGATTTCCGACTAGGAAATTGGTGAGTGGATGAGCGCTCGGACATTTACGCAACAAGCATAATGTAACCCTTTGTGCCTTTTAAACTCTATAGTTGGGCCTAGGCTTTAGAGTTTCCTTTTGTTAAGGCTTTATGTATTTTGTTCCTTAATACAAAGATCTTTCTTCATCTGTTCCTACGTCTCTACCCATTCTCATCCATTTGCATGCTTATTTCTTTATGTTTAAAACGCTAGATCCAACGACGAGTCCCTCGAAGGTACTAATACCTGGGACCCGACCATCGATTTCGAGCAAGAAACGAATCAGACGGAGGATGAGGAGGACAAGGATGTAGGACTTCCCCCGGAGTTGGAGAAGATAGTTGCCCATGAGGACCAAGGGATGGGGCCTCATCAAGAAGAGACGAAACTAGTGGACTTAGGAACCAGCAGTGGGAAAAAGGAAGTGAAGATAGGCACGGGTATGACTGCACCCATCCGTGAAGAATTGACAGCCCTGCTGAAAGACTACCAAGACATCTTTGCCTGGTCGAACCAAGATATGCCCGGTTTGAGCTCTGACATTGTACAACACTGATTACCGCTAAATCCCGAGTGTTCCCCGGTAAAACAAAAACTGAGGAGGATGAAGCCCGAGACATCTTTGAAAATAAAAAAAGAGGTAAAGAAACAATTTGACGCTGGTTTTTTGGCTGTCGCTCGGTACCCAAAATGGGTTGCCAACATTGTACCAGTCCCTAAGAAAGATGGGAAGGTGCGAATGTGTGTGGATTATCGGGACTTAAATCAAGCCAGTCCCAAAGATAATTTTCCTTTGCCGCACATCGATATCCTCGTGGATAATACGGCCAATTTCGCTTTGTCTTCCTTCATGGATGGTTTCTCCGGTTACAATCAAATAAAAATGTCGCCAGAAGATATGGAAAAGACTACCTTCGTCACCGTGTGGGGAACGTTCTGTTATAAGGTGATGTCCTTTGGACTCAAGAATGCCGGGGCAACTTATCAACGGGCTATGGTTGCTTTGTTCCATGATATGATGCACCAAGAGATCGAAGTCTATGTGGACGACATAATTGCCAAATCTAAGACCGAGGAGGAACACCTTATCAACCTGCGGAAGTTGTTCGAAAGGCTTAGGAAGTATCAATTGAGGTTAAACCCCGCTAAGTGCACTTTTGGGGTCAAATCAGGGAAATTGCTAGGTTTCATCGTAAGCCAAAAAGGGATAGAGGTGGACCCCGAAAAGGTGAAGGCCATCCTTGAGATGCCGAAACCCCGTACCGAGAGGCAAGTCCGAGGTTTCCTGGGACGTTTGAATTATATTGCTAGATTCATATCATAGCTCACTGCTATTTGTGAGCCGTTGTTCAAACTCTTACACAACAACCAAACCGTCCGCTGGATCGAGGATTGTCAAGAGGCATTTGGAAGGATCAAACAGTGTCTCATGAATCCTCCTGTGCTTATGCCACCGGTACCCGGAACGCCTCTCATCTTGTATATGACAATTTTGGACGAGTTGATGGGATGTATGCTGGGGCAACATGACGAGTCCGGGAAGAAAGAGCGCGCTGTCTACTACTTGAGTAAAAAGTTCACGGCCTATGAAATGAATTGCTCCCTGCTCGAAAGAACGTGTTGTGCTTTAGTCTGGGCGTCCCACCACCTAAGACAATACATACTGAGCCATACCACCTGGTTGATATCCAAGATGGACCCGATTAAGTACATATTTGAAAAGCCTGCTCTCACAGGACGGATCGCCCGGTGGCAAGTCTTGCTATCCGAGTTTGATATAGTTTACGTCACCCAAAAGGCGATAAAAGGATGCACCTTAGCATATTATTTGGCTCAACATCCTCTCAACGACTATCAACCCATGCATCCCGAATTCCCGGATGAGGACATCATGGCCTTGTTTGAGGAGAAACTAGATGAGGACCGGGACAAATGGACCGTATGGTTTGACGGAGCGTCAAACGTTCTAGGCCATGGCATTGGAGTAGTATTGGTCTCTCCAGACAATTAATGTATACCTTTCGCAGCCAGGCTGGGGTTTAACTGCACCAATAATATGGCTGAGTATGAAGCGTGTGTCCTGGCCGTTCAGGCAACAATTGACTCTGATGTCAAACTGCTCAAAGTATACGGGGACTCGACATTGGTGATTCACCAACTGAGAGGGGAATGGGAAACTAGAGACCCCAAGCTAATACCCTACAAAGCCTATATCAAGGAGTTGGCTGATTCCTTTGATGAGATCTCTTTCCATCACGTTTCCCGGGAGGAAAATCAAATGGCAGATGCGCTTGCTACTTTGGCGTCCATGTTCCAGCTAACACCGCACGGGGGCCTACCATACATTGAGTTCTGGTGTCGTGGCAGACCCGTGCATTGTTATCAGGTGGAAGAGGAACGGGACGGTAGGCCTTGGTATTTCGATATCAAGCATTTCATTGAAAGCAAAGAATACCCACCGGGGGGTTCCAACAATGATAAAAGGACATTGAGGAGATTGGCGGCCGGTTTCTTCATGAGCGGGAGCATACTATATAAAAGAAACCATGACATGACTCTCCTACGATGCGTGGATGCCAAAGAGGCAGACTACATGATTGAGGAGGTCCACGAGGGTTCGTTTGGAACGCACGCCAATGGGCATGCTATGGCCAGGAAGATCCTGAGAGTAGGTTATTACTGGCTCACCATGGAAAGTGATTGCTGCATCCATGTAAGGAAATGCCATAAATGTCAAGCGTTCGCGGACAATGTCAATGCTCTGCCACATCCTCTGAATGTCATGTCCTCCCCTTGGCCTTTTTCCATGTGGGGGATAGACGTCATAGGGGCCATCAAACCCAAGGCTTCAAACGGTCATCGCTTCATTCTCGTGGCAATAGATTATTTCACCAAATGGGTTGAAGCGGCTTCCTACACCAATGTCACGAGGAGTGTAGTGGTCAGATTCATCAAGAGGGAGTTGATTTGTCGGTACGGACTCCATAGGAAGATCATTACCGAAAATGGTACCAATCTGAATAACAAGATGATGCAGGAAATGTGTGCGGATTTCAAAATCCAGCATCACAATTCCACGCCCTACCGACCAAAGATGAACGGAGCCGTGGAAGCTGCCAACAAGAATATTAAGAAAATTATTCAGGAGATGACAGTGTCATACAAAGATTGGCATGAGATGTTGCCTTTTGCCTTGCATGGATACCGAACATCGGTACGAACTTCTACTGGGGCAACACCATATTCCTTGGTTTATGGAACGGAAGTGGTACTCCCATTTGAAGTAGAGATCCCTTCCCAGAGAATACTAGCAGAATCAGGTTTAGAAGAATTAGAGTGGGCTTAAACACGCTATGACCAACTCAACCTTATCGAAGGTAAGCGCTTGACAGCCATGAGCCATGGGCGCCTATATCAACAAAGAATGAAGAATGCGTTCGACAAGAAGGTGCGCTTGCGCAAGTTCCATGAGGGGGACCTTGTGCTAAAAAAAGATGTCCCACGCTGTTAAAGATAATCGAGGGAAGTGGGCCCCGAACTACGAAGGACCCTTCATTGTGAAAAGGGCTTTTTCCGGAGGGGCCATGGTGCTTACCAACATGGATGGCGAGGAGCTACCTTTACCCGTAAACTCTGATGTTGTCAAGCGATATTATGATTAGAATCTGGGGCAATTAAGGATATCACCGCATGTTCTTTTATTTTTATTTTTATGCTTTAAACCATGTGTAGTTTGTGATGACCTGAGCCTTTTCGCTCAGTCCATGGGATGCCCCAAGCGCTTAATTAAAACTAAACCTAACCAGATTGTTGCATTTAAAACCACTCATGCATACTCATATGCATTCATATTTTGTGATAACAGGGGCAGAATCATCTTAGGCAATGATCATATGCCAGGACGAAGCTGAAGCCATAAACCAATCAAGGTAAGACGATCATGCGGTCACAGTTTGCCGCGCAATGTTGTTTCCTATTTTTCAAGTACTTAGGGACGGACGCAAGTAGAGGCTAGGGTCACGACCGGCAGATCATCGTCCTTTCCCCAGCTCTGGACAAACGGAAAATGCCGCTGCAAGGCAGCCTAGTATCCTTTAAATTCACAGTAATTATTACTGTTGTGTGTTTAAAATAAATAATGGATCCCTAATCTAACCTGAGTGGGTTCGAGTAAGCGAACACCGACCCATAGAGGGCCATGCTTATGTCTTCCCTAAAAAAAAAAAGTACAGGTTAGCTCGCTTGGGCGAGCACCCCTGCAACTGCAAATATAAAAACGAGGGAGGGGGAGTTTTCCCTCCACCAAAAACTCTCCCCCCTCACTTCAAAAACACCAAGCTCACGGGAACTACGAAGACAACAGCCCCCAAGCTTCCATTGTTGAGTTTTTGCTTCCCTTTTCACGCTTTGTTTCACTCCTT
Source organism: Glycine max (assembly GCF_000004515.6). Classification (NCBI taxonomy): domain Eukaryota; kingdom Viridiplantae; phylum Streptophyta; class Magnoliopsida; order Fabales; family Fabaceae; genus Glycine; species Glycine max. The sequence continues at coordinate 25,977,628 of NC_038254.2, forward strand.
ACAAGTAAGTGCACTTTCCCTTGGTTATTTGGCTCTCCATTGATGTGTTTTAGTGCTTTAGTTGCTCATTTTTTGCAAAATTCGTGAAGCAATTCACATGTGAATCCATGCTTGTTTTCACTAAATTAAGGGGTTGTAAGGGATGGCCTTAGGCCTATGTTGCATTCTGGAGTAATGGGGCATGCCACATTGCCCCCATTCTTTTGCTATTCATGCCTAAACATGCGCCCACCAAGTGCTCGGTGAAATGCCTCAATGACATATGGGCATTGTTTTGTAAGCTTGGGATTGTGGGACTATTTTATATGTATAGGGACAGCATGAAGAATTTAAAATGAGTGCCCGAATGCGATTCTAGGCCTAGGAACCCAAGCTTTTGATTTCAATACAAGAAAGCATAAAAATGAGGGCGTTATGATAGGGATTTCCCTTTAGGCCAGTGGCTGATTTTTGGGGCTGCACCATGATGTTTGCTTAGTTTGTGTAAAGATGTTATTCACCATGTACGTATATGTATAGGATAGGTAGCTAGAGAAAGGAACCTTCAAATAAAATGTGTATATGTTGAATAGGTGGTCAAGCGCTTTAAAAATGTACGCACGTTTGAATGCTTCCCAAAATGAATATGTGATGTGGAATTGCATATGCACGCTGGTAAATGTTCCTTTTAAGGAAATGTGTGCACAAGTTTGTTCTAAATCGAAATGATTAGCATGAAAATTCCTTTTCAAATGCAAGTGTGTGCATGACATGAGACGGGCTCTTCAATGTGCATATATGTATAAATAAATGTGAATGAAACAACAAAAAAATTTGTATGTTAATAAAATACTCCAAATGTGCGTAGGTAATTTTTGGTAGCAAAATACTTTGAATATGGATATGTGTAATTTTGACACAATACCTTGGGCATGCATATATGAATTCTTTTAAAAAAATATATGTGTGGTAACTAGAATGTTTTGAATATCCTTGTATGCTGATATAAATAGCAGGATACTTGGAACATATGCATGTTGGTAAATGTTCTTTTTAAGGAAATGTGTGCACAAGTTTGTTCTAAATCGAAAGGATTAGCATGCCATTTTTGCTTTAAAATAGCATTTCCTTGTAAACTGACTTTCCAAATGTTTGTCCTCGCAGGAAATGGCTCCGAAGAAGCTTTCCGCGAATAGATCTAGGAGGGACGCCGCAGCTGAAGGGACCAGTGCCGCTCCCGAGTTTGACAGCCACCGTTTCAGGAGCGCCGAACATCAGCAGCGTTTCGAGGCAATCAAAGGATGGTCGTTCCACAGAGAGAGACGCGTCTAGCTCAGGGATGATGAGTACACAGATTTTCAGGAAGAGATAGCTCGCCGACATTGGACGTCGTTGGTCACTCCCATGGCTAAGTTTGACCCAGATATAGTCCTGGAGTTTTATGCCAATGCTTGGCCCACAGAAGAAGGAGTGCGGGACATGCGATCATGGGTGAGGGGTCAGTGGATTCCCTTCGATGCAGATGCCCTCAGCCAGTTCCTGGGTGACCCCCTGGTGTTAGAGGAAGGCCAGGATTGCGAGTTTAGTCAGAGAAGGAACAGGGCCGATGGGTTTGACGAGGAGGCCATTGCCCAACTATTATGCATACCAGGTCAGGATTTTCCCCGGACCGCTGCCGGAAGGCGGGTGCGAATCATGCGCACCAGCATGACTACATTGACCCAGATGTGGATGACATTGCTGCTCAGCAATGTCCTGCCAAGTGATCATAACTCTGACCTTCCTCTGCCAAAGTGTCAGCTGGTATATGCCATCTTGACACGGATGAGCGTCCATGTGGCTTAGTTGATTGCTGACACCATCTATTTATTTGCATTTATGCCATCCACCAGGCACCCTCTAGACCCGGATAAGTCTCACAGGGCCCTGGGGTTTCCAGCATTGATCACGGGCCTCCGCCAGTCATTCGGGGTTCACACCTAGTAAGGTGATCCGGCCGCCGATCACCCGGGCCTTCATTGAGAAGTATTGCACGCCTAGGCTGATCCTGCTGGGTCATTAGGCATGGAGCAGTATCTACAGCACTTGGTTCGCCAACAGGCGGCCAACCACCGAGGGCAGGTGCAGATACACGAGTGTCTCTACCAGCTCAGCCCTAGTCAACAGGGCCAGGGTTTCGCTCCTTTTGCGTGCCCTACTCCAGATCAGTTTAGGACTGAGGTCGCATGGCCCGGAGATTGGCCCGAGGCCCAGGCGTAGGAGGCGCCTGCAGGAGCTCCCGGCGATGCAGAGGAGGCTCGCATGGATAAGGAGATGACAGACTTGCTCGGCTTCTTGGGAGGAAGCGGAGCCACGTGACCGAGGTCACCGCACTTTTGTTTTTAACATTACTGTTTGTTTTTTGTTAGTTTGCTATTGATGTTTTCTATTATTGTCTATATTGCTTGACATTACTATTTTTCTGTTATTGTCCACATGGTTACTAACATTGTTGTTATTATTTTTGGCGTTATGGCTCTCAGTTATTTTGTCACCGTTTTTGCGACTTACCATTTCGTGTGTTTTTTGCTTACCTTATGTTTAGACGTAAGTAGGTAGTATGCTCCCCCGTCGGCACGATCTTTTAGAGGGGAAAAGAAAAAGAAAAATGATCAAATGATAAATAACTTAAAAAAGAAAAAAAGAGAGGAAAAGGAAAAGAGAGCAAGCAAGAAAAGAAAAAGAAGGAAGAAAAAAAAGAAAAATAAAAGTTGTCTAGCTAAAAAACAACATGCTTGTGAAAAGAGATAATTTCCGACTTTTATTTGAAGAAATATTCGCTGATCATAACTAGTTTTTGAAAAAATGTGTGTACACATTTGAAGGGTAAATGCTGTGAAAAGTTTTTCGAACACCCAAAATTGACTCGGATGAATGCACAAATTGATAGAAAAACATATTTTGGAAATACTGGGTTGACTAAAATAGAGAAAATGAATTATGAGCCCTAGCATCACATGACCAAAAATTTGTCGACACTTGAGTGTCCACATAGGTGCATGCATAAAATTTCCGAATCATCATTATTGCATTTGTGTCATGGAAATAATGTGGGACATCCCTTTTATCCCTGAACCGCTGGCCAAACCCACGCCCTGACATTTATCATGTCCAGTCGTTCTACAAGCCTTGAGCCAAAATCCCAACTTACCATAAACCTTGACCCAGGGTGAGAATATCCATCCTTGCTCTCGGAAGAAAACAAAAAAGGAAAAAAAGAGAAAAGGAGAAAATTCCCAATAAAAAAAAATAGGAGAAAGCAAAAAAAAAGAGAAAGAAAATTCCCGATCAAGGATCGAAAGAAAACAGAAGAAATATGCAGAAAGGTCTTTGGACCAGACAATATCTGGACAATACAGAATTGTCACCAAGTAAACAAAAAAAGAGGGGAAAGGAAGCCACGACCTAAAGTGGTCCTCTCCCTTTGATTGCCAACCAAAATCCTGTGCGTCGGTGACTTTTTCACCTCACACTAAACAAAAACAGAAAAGGAAAAAGTAAAAAACACTCAAAGCCAAAGTTCCCACCAAATGAACCCATTCCCAAGAAAAAGTCCTATTGATCCATGATCACATATGTAGTCTCTGATTTGATAGGAAATGACTTGCAAAGCCAAGTCATGACATACCTATTGTTCGGAATTAGGATGAAACACTTACCTGTGTGAGATTGATACACTTTGAGTGATTTTCTTCTATTTTTTTTGAACCCAGTGTTTCCTCTAAATGGTCATTTAGAAGCGAAATGCTAACATCCAAAGTCTCATTTATGGTTATGAGAAAATTTCATCAGCATGTTCCCCTTCCCCGGTAGACACATTGTTTTTCATCCGAAAAGTATATGTTGCTCTGATTAGTTGGAAGTTTTCTCTCTTTACTAAAGCATGTTCGCATTTTAGTGAAGAAAACACCGAGACTATTTTTAGTCTCACAAGTTATCCAGAACTATGTAGGTCTGAGTTCCTCATTGAGGATATGTAGGAGCAAGAGCCTCGCTTTTGTCGGCCGCCCCACAATCTCTGTCATACTGACCTTGGAGTCATGTGACAGGCAGAAATACCCAAGCGGTTATCCGTATAAACCTTTTGCTATCTATAAGACTTAAAGCATGATAGCATGCAGAAACTAACGTCGTCTTCTGCGCCTTCTGTCATCCAGAGGCGGCGGGCCGATGACATGCGGGAACCATTTGGTCCCGCACTTTCTTTTGCTACCTATAAGACTCAAAGCATGATAGCACGCAAAGACTAACGTCGTCTTCTGTGCCTTTTTTCATCCAGAGGCGGCGGGCCCGATGACATGCGGGAACCATTTGGTCCCGCACTTTTAAACTTTCTTTTGCTATCTATAAGACTCAAAGCATGATAGCACGCAGAGACTAACGTCGTCTTCTGCGCCTTTTGTCATCTAGAGACGGCGGGCCCGATGACATGCGGGAACTATTTTGTCCCGCACTTTCTTTTGCTATCTATAAGACTCAAAGCATGATAGCACGCAGAGACTAACATCGTCTTCTGTGCCTTTTGTCATCTAGAGGCGGCGGGCCCGATGACATGCGGTTATCCGCATTCTCGATGAGTGATAAACGCGCTGAGACAAATTCTGCGCCCTTTGTCATTCAGGAGCAGCAAGTTGAGTGATAAACGCGCAGAGACAAATTCTGTGCCATTTGTCATTTAGATTTCGCAAGTCGAGTGATGAACGCACAGAGACAAATTATGGTCATTCTGTGCCCTTTGTCGTTCGGGGACAGTAAGTCGAGAGGTGGACGGAGATAAATTATGGTCATTCCGTACATCTTTTCGCCATCCAGAGGCGATCGTGTCCGGTGGCACGCAGAGACAAATTATGGTCATTCTGCGTCTTGCCGCCTAGGCTCGATCGAGTCCAACAACACGAAGAGACAAATTATGGTCATTCTGTGCCTTGCGTCAGCCCAGAGGAACGAATTTGACAGTATCAGGATGATGTGTCGGTACTGATCATGTTCAAATTTTTGCAGGTTCTGCCGGCACGGAGATTCATCGGCCGAATGGTGTTTCGCTCGAACGAAATTAGTGTCTTATCTCTACTTCCCTTTTATCTCCAATAAAAGACAAGTAAAGAGGGGCAACTGTCATACCCTAATTTCATCCGAGGACCATCTGTTGTTGGGATGCGACCCTCGTTTGACCACTTCGAGGTACTTGGCACCCATTGTTAGGCAATTCATGAAGTTCCGAGACATGCTGGAAGCCAAAAGAAAGCATTGTAGCACAATCCGTGAAGTTCCGTGACATGCCAAAAATTAAAAGGAAGTGTTAGTGCACAATCCGTAAAGTTCCGTAACATTCCAGAAGGCAAAAAAGGGATGATTACGTAATCCGTAAGGTTCCATAACATTACGGAAAGAAAACAAGTATCGTTACGAAATTTGTAAGTTTCCGTAACGTTACGGAAAAGAATCACCAAAAAAAGGGTAGGGGTGTATTTAGTAAAAATGGGGGTTCAAATAACAACCAGGCCCACTTGGGCCTTCTAGGATGTTCCTCCAGAAGGCGGTTGCTTCTGGAGGAAGAAACCTAGCTCGTCTGGGCGAGCTGAGCTCGCCTGGGCGAGCTGGGTGGCAAGCATCTCCTTCCTTTTCCTATAAATAGGGGAAGGAGGGAAGAACAAAAATGTTCAACCCTCCTGGTATCTGAGAATCACTTAAAGTTAGTGAGAAAAATTGTTTCCAAGAAGAAAATCCAAGCCGAGGCGCTTCCGTAACGTTTTCGTGGGTGATTTCGTGAAGATTTTCAACCGTTCTTCGTCATTCTTCGGTCTTCAACCGGTAAGTTCCCGAAATCGAACTTTTCAATTCATTCTATGTACCCTTAGTGGTCCTCATTTATTTTGCGTGCTTTTATTTTCATTTCATTTACTTTCCGTATCACCTTTTGACGTGCTTTTGTCATTTACTTAAGTCATTTTCTCGCCTAATCAAAAAATAAAATAAATTTCCACCGATCATTTAAATTGTAACATCCGTTAATTTCTGTTAAAATGAAATCCGACCGTTCAGTCATGCCGTAACCACGTGGGAAACCAAAAAGAGGTAAAATAATAAGAAAAAAATCAATCGGACGTTTTTTTTTTTGGATTTTCCTTTCTTAATCGAATTGACTAAATAACCAAAGTGAAACTAAGGCTAAAATCAATTCATAAACCAAAATTTTTGTCATCGCCTAAAAAAGCCATTTTTAAAGGTCCAACGCCTTGAAATGGTTTTTTCCACCTTTATTGTTTAAACATAGATTTCTAAAAAAGCCTAAAATCAACACGTAACTTTATTACCTCTTTCAAAAATAAAGGGATCATTAATGGTCCGATGCCTTAATGTTTTCTCTCTTTTCAAAAGAATCGAAAGATTGTTTAATGGTCCAACGCCTTAAATGACCTTTCATTCAATAAAAACACATTTTGCAAAAAAAAAAGGGATAAAAGTAACTTAACCAAACACTTTGTTCTCAAAGAACTACGTAGGTCTGATTTCCTTATCACAATTGAGGAATACGTAGGAGCAAAGGGAGACACCCTTGTCGACCGCAAAAAGATAAAAATATAAAAAGTACAAAAAGAAATAAAGATGTAAAAGGGAACATAAAAATTGAAGTCATGTTTGCACATTCGATTAAAGGCTGTCGTCCCTTGTGACGGACGTGTGGGGTGCTAATACCTTCCCTATGCGTAAATATAACTCCCGAACCTTTCACTTAAAATTTGTAGACCACGCCTTTTCTGTTTTTTTTGACGTTTTCCTCAAATAAACGTTGGTGGCGACTCCGCGCGTATTCCCTTCTTGGAAGACGCACCCGCGAGTCGCGCGTCGCCCTCCCGCCGAAGGGTAGGTTGCGACACACATATAATGAACTTCTTGAGTGTTTTCTTCAATGGGAATACATTGGCCTGTTTCATGAGCCTCGCCACAGATGGTACAACCTGTAACCTGCAAAACAGAAGAATGTGTAGGTTGACCAATAGACAGTTTAGTGGGCAACTTACTGAGTGTTTCTGTTAAAATCTCAAGTTGCCTAGAAAGAAACTTATTCTGTGCCAATAATGCACATGTGATGATAGTTATAACAAGCTTTTCTTTGTGAGTTGATGAACTCTGTCGCGCAAAATGGCATGATCGCTGGCGGACATATTCTCAATTAGCTCAGTTGCCTCTTCAGGGGTCTTCAGCTTTATTTTTCCCCCTACTGAAGCATCTAGCAGTTGTTTGGTTTATGGTCTCAGCCCATCTATAAACATATTCAATTGAATTGGCTTAGAGAACCCATGGGTGGGAGTCTTTCTCAATAAACCTCTAAACCTCTCCAATGCTTCACTCCAGGACTCGTCAGGGAATTGATGAAATAAAGAGATTGCAACTTTCCTTTCCGTAGTCTTTGACTCTAGGAAATATTTTTTTAGAAACTTTTCAACAACTTCTTCCCAAGTTTTCAGACTGTTAACCTTAAATGAGTGGAGCCACCTTTTGGCATCTCCTGCCAAGGAAAAATGAAAATAGACTGAGTCTAATGGCTTCATCTGGCACGCCTGCAATCTTTACAAAGTTATAGATTTCAATGAATGCTGCCAAATATGCATAGGGGTCCTCTTTTGGTAATCCTTGGAATAAGTTCCCCTGTATTAAATGAATCAAAGAATGAGGGTAGTTTATGTTGTGAGCTTGGACTTCAGGACGTGCAATGCTGGTAAAGAATTGTGGCACTGAATTGCTTGAATAGTCCTGAAGGGTAACTCTTTACTGGTGTTCATCCGCCATGGAAACGACTTCTGGTAAATAGGTCTCGAAAAATGAGTTTTTTCCTCAAGAATGAATGCTACTGTCCTGTCTTGTAGTAATTTTCTTCTCCTCTATGCTCTATTCCTTCTTAATGTAGCTTTAATTTCCAAGTCCAGGGGAACTAAATTGTCTGTGGGAGATTTATGCATATAAAAAACTAACAGAAACAACAGTTATCCAGTTCAAGAGGAAAACAAATATGAATCAAAAGTAAATATTGACAGTTTATCAAAGAATAAAGAATAGACACCTAGGAATGAACTAACTTTCTAAATAGAAAGAAGTTCCCCGACAACGGTGCCGAAAACTTGTTTGAACCCGGCAAGTTCACCGGATCGCGCAAGTAGTATAAAACGGTAAGAACCGAGTATCGAACTGTCGGGGAACTTGTGTTACCTAGTAAAGCTATATTCAGTGAATAGGTGTCTAGTATGAAAAGAGATGTGTCAACTATGCATAGGTATGTAAACTAACTATTAAAAGGAAAATCACGTGAGTAATGATGTGTAAAGACGAGTAGACAACACATTGGTCTTCCTATTAGGTGCCTGATGTTAAAAGGATATTCTCTACTTAACAATGATCATGTGTTCTATGGTGTCTCCTGAAATGCTAAACCCCGATTCCTCATGATAGTCTAGCCTAGTCCTGATCAAGCATCATCCTCAGATTCCTCTTGTTGGACTAAACTTGACTAGAACCGCATTAAGACAACATACAAACAACTAGGTTACCGTACCCCAATCCCTCGTTATAATACGATAAACTAGCCCTGTCCTATCAAGTTCTAAGAATCAGACCAGTTTCCACTATTGAATAATTCTAACAAAGCATGCATCTACGTGATCAAGGCAGAAGCACATCGAAATGACGTACTGATAGCACAAAGAATACATAAAACATCATTAAATAGATATACAAGTATTTACATCAAGTACCTATAAGGAAGAACCAATAGAGGATTTAGCTCTCCATATCTGGGAAGCTTCCTTTACAACATAGAGAAGAGAAAAATGAAGGATTGAAGAAATACAAGTAGTGGGGATGTCTCCTCCACCTCTAGAACCTAACAATCACTCACAAACTCATCTCAAGCTCTCAGGATGGCTTCCTCTTCTCGCTCAGTTCTCTGCCAGTCTTCTCACAGCAGAAGCTCTCAAAACTCTCTAGAACTTGGACCTTTCTCTCTCTAGAAATCTCTAAACATGAAAAAACTTCGAGAATTGCCCAAACTCCCTCTTCATTTCTGATTTCAGGCCTAAATAGGTGGCCTTGTTGGTGCTTGCACGCTTAGCGCAACTCTGGATCGCTTAGCGCGCATTAGTGAATTCCAACTTAGCACGCGTCTTCTTGCTCAGCAGATGGACTCAAGCGGTGCGCTTAGCGGGATGGTCCCTCACTCAACGAACATGCATAACTCATCCTTTTTCCAGATTCTTCCTCGCGCTCAACCAAAGGGGTGGTGCGCTCAGGGAATGGCTAGCTAAGCTAGCAGATTGGCTTAGCGAGCGGATGAAAATTAGCACTTCACAAATTGGCCTAATTAACCTGAAATTGAGAGGAAATGATTATTAAATACACAAAATGGGAGTACTAACTATTTATTACCTATCTTTAACAAAAAGTAATTACAGCACTACAAAATAACCATAAATTGGAGGAGTTTGATACAATTTACACAGGTTTTATACACAAAAGTTAGTCGTATTCATCGACTAACAATGACGACTGCCAAGTGGCATTCAGAAGGATTAAGTGATGCCTCATGAACCCTCCTGTGCTTGTGCCACCGGTGCCCGGAAGACTCCTTATCATATATATGACTATGTTGGATGAGTCGATGGGGTGTATGTTGGGGCAACATGATGAACTACTCTTTTCTCAAAAGGACATGCTATGCCCTAGTGTGGGTAGCCCACCGTCTAAGGCAGTACATGCTGAACTACACCACTTGGTTGGTGTCCAAAATGGACCCAGTCAAGCAAATCTTTGAAAAACCTATTCTCACCGGACGGATCGCTCGGTGGCAGGTTCTGCTGTCAGAATTTGACATTGTTTATGTCCCTCAAAAGGCGATAAAGGGGAGTGCCTTGGCAGATTACCTGGCTCAACAGCCCATCAACGACTACCAACCTATGCATCCATAATTCTTGGATGAGGACATCATGACCTTGTTCGAGGAGGAAGTAGAGGATGAAGATATGGACAAATGGATTGTGTGGTTTGATGGCGCGTCTAACGCACTAGGCCATGGAGTTGGGGCAGTTTTGGTTACCCCTGACGATCAATGTATACCCTTCACGGCTAGGTTGGGTTTTGACTACACGAACAACATGGCTGAGTATAAGGCGTGCGCCCTTGGGATACAAGTGGCAATTGACTTCAAGGTCAAGTTGCTCAAGGTATATGGGGACTCAGCCTTGGTAATCCACCAGTTGAGCCTTGCCACTCTAGCATCCATGTTCCAACTGACCCCACACGGGGATTTGTTGTACATCGAATTAGATGTCACAACAAGCCTACACACTGTAGCTTAATAGAAGAAGAGCAAGACGATAAACCTTGGTACTTCGACATCAAACGGTACATCGAAGACAAGGAATACCCACGGGAGGCTGTTTGTCAATGAATACGACTAACTTTTGTGTATAAAACCTGTGTAAATTGTATCAAACTCCTCCAATTTATGGTTATTTTGTAGTGTTGTAATTACTTTTTGTTAAAGATAGGTAATAAATACTTAGTACTCCCATTTTGTGTGTTTAATAATCATTTCCTCTCAATTTCAGGTTAATTAGGCAAGTATGTGAAGCGCTGATTTTCATCCTCTCGCTAAGCCAATCTGCTGGCTTAGCGAGCCAACCACTGAGCGCAACACTCCTTGGTTAAGCACGAGGAAGAATCTGGAAGAAGGATGAGCTATGCATGTTCGCTGAGTGAAGGGTCATCCCACTAAGCGCACCGCTTCAGTCCATCCGCTGAGCGAGAAAAGCACACGCTAAGCCGAAATCCACTAATGCGCGCTAAGCGGTTTAGAGTTGCGCTAAGCGTGCAAGCACAAACAAAGCCACCTATTTAAGCCTGAAATCAAATTTTGGAGAGGAGTTTGGGATTTTCCTTGAGCTTTTACATTTTTTAGAGATTTCTAGGGAGAGAGAGGTCCAAGTTCCGGGATTTTGGCCATTTTTCTCAAGGAGCTTCTGCATGTGAGAGATTCTAGAGAGTGAAGGGTCCGAATCCAGAGAGTTTTGAGAGATTTTGCTATGTGAAGACCTGCAGAGAACAGAGCTTGAAGAGGAAGTCGCCCTGAGAGCTTGAGATGAGTTTGTGAGTGATTTTGAGATTCTAGAGGTGGAGGAGACATCCTCACCGCTTGTATTTCTTCAATCCTTCATTTTTCTCTTCTCTTTGTTGTAATGGAAGCTTCCCAGTTATGGAGATCTAAATCCTCTGTTGGTTCTTCCTGGTAGGTACTTGATGTAAATACATGTATATATATTTAATGATGTTTTGTGTGTTCCCTGTGCTATTAGAACTTCATTCTAGCATGCCTTTGCCTTGACCACGTAGTTGCATGTGTTGTTAGGATCATTCAATAGTGGAAACTGGTATGATTCTTTGAACTTGATAGGATAGGGCTAGTTTATCGTATTATCACGAGGGATCGGGATACGATAACCTAGTTGTTTGTATGTTTGTCTTAATGTGGTTCTGGTCGAGTTTAGTCCAAGAAGAGGAATTTGAGGATGATGCTTGATCTGGATTTGGGCTAGACTATCATGAGGAATCGGGTTTTAGTATTTCAGGAGACACCATAGAACACATGAGCATTGTTAATTAGAGAATATCCTTTTAACATCAGGCACCTAATAGGAAGACCAACGTGTTGTCTACTTGTATTTACACATCATTACTCACAAGATTTTCCTTTTAATAGTTAGTTTACATACCTGTTCATAATCAACACATCTCTTTTCATACTAGACACCTATTCACTGAATATAGCTTTACCAAGTAACATAAGTTCCCCGAGAGTTCGATACTCGGTTCCTACTGTTTTATACTACTTGCGGGATCCGGTGCACTTGCCAGGTTCTAACAGAGGCCTCTGACAATGACAAGAGAATGTTACGAAGGTTGGCAGCCACCTTTTTCCTAAGTGGAAATATCCTGTACAAGAGGAACCATGATATGGTTTTGCTTCGATGTGTGGATGCCAGAGAGGCTGAGCAAATGCTAATAGAAGTGCATGAGGGTTCCTTTGGAACACATGCCAACGGACATGCCATGGCCCAGAAGATTCTAAGGGCAGGGTATTACTGGCTCACTATGGAAAATGATTGTTGCATCCATATGAGGAAGTGCCACAGGTGTCAGGCCTTCACCGATGATGTCAATGCTCCGCCCATACCTCTTAACGTCTTGGCAGCGCCTTAGCTGTTCTCTATGTGGGGTATAGATGTGATTGGAGCTATTGAGCCCAAAGCTTCGAATGGATATTGCTTCATTTCGGTCGCCATTGACTATTTCACCAAATGGGTCGAAGTGGCTTCATACGTCAGTGTGACAAGGAGTGTGGTGGTTAGGTTCATAAAGAAAGAGATAATTTACCGATATGGTTTTCCCAAGAAGATTATCATCGATAATGCCACCAATCAGAACAATAAAATGATGAAGGAAATGTGTGAGGATTTCAAGATCTAACATCACAATTCTACGCCTTATAGGCCCAAGATGAATGAGGCAGTTGAGGCTACTAATAAGAATATCAAGAAAATAGTTCAGAAGATGACCATGTCATACAATGATTGGCACGAGATGCTCCCCTTCACGCTTCATGGTTATCAAACCTCGGTGCGCATATTGACTGGGGCTACCCCTTTCTCTTTGGTATACAGGATGGAGGTTGTGCTTCCATTTGAAGTAGAGGTTCCTTCTTTAAGAATTCTATCCGAATTAGGGTTGGAGGAATCGGAATGGGCCTAAACTCGCTTTGATTAGTTGAATCTTATAGAAGGTAAGAGGTTGGCCACCATGAGCCATGGACGATTGTATTAAAGCCGAGTAAAGAACACTTTCGACAAGAAGGTGCGCCCGTGCAAGTTTAGTGAGGGAGATCTTGTCTTGAAGAAAGTATCAGAAGCTTAAAAGGACCACAAGGGGAAGTGGGCTCCGAATTATGAAGGACCTTTTGTTGTGAAGAAGACATTTTCGGGAGAGGCATTGTTGCTTGCCAGCATGGATGATGAAGAATTTCCTTCGCCCGTGAATTCTGATATCGTCAAACGATATTATGCATAAACGCCTAGGGCGACTAGTGTAACATCCTGGAAATTTCTACCCGGAGTTTTTGGAAACGATGTATTTTGAATGATTATATATATATAAGTATTATTCAGTGTCTATGCCTATATGTTCTTGGTAGAAGTAGGAATAGTGGGGGCAAGATACGCGGGTTAGACTAATTAAGGAAGAGAAATCCATAACTGGGAGGTTATGGGTTAATTCTTAATTAATTAGTTTAAAAATCATCGTTTTGCGTGCAACTTAAAATTTAACGAAACCAACCTCTGAACCACGCTCGGGGTTTTATTCTGAGCGTTTTGATATATATATTGATTACTTTCGAAAACTGGCCCCGACGGACGCAGAGAAACGCGAGAAACTGGAATCAGAGAAACGGCACGCAAATCGAGGCAAGATTTTAGCGTTTCAAAGGTCAGATTTTTCTCACTTTTGTGGCTGAGTGTGGGTCATAGTAAAAAGGGAAAGTGGGCCCTTTTGGCTCCACTCAAATAGGGACATGTGGCAGAGCTTGAATAAAATAATGGAAAAAGGGAAAACCCTTTTTATTTAAGACCAAAAAGCTTTTGTCTCTCCTCACTCAGCAAAACAGAAAATTTCAGACAGCTCTCTCTCTCTCCCTCACGTTGCCTTTCTTTCTCCCTCATTCTCCATTGAAGCTCCACACAAAGCTCCAACCTTTGGTGCTCATTTCTGCTCCAAATCGCGAAAGGAGGGCACTTTTGGAGTCGTGAAGTGCGTGGCTACGAGTGGGACTTCGAAATTTCAGGTTTGGGTGGACTTCTTTCTCTCTTAAATTTCGTGGGTATGGGGTTTTGGGAGATATGATGGGTAGTCTTGCTAGGTTTCTGCTGTGTGATGATTATTTGTGAAGACATTTGTTGAAAGCTTGTTGAAATTTCCATGTTTGAATGAGTTAAACATACCCATTCTGTTTTAGGGTTTTTATGATGATGTTGGTGATGTTTACATGCTGAAATTGCTGATGGAAAACTGTTAAAGATGAAGGGTAGAACTAACCTAGGGTTAGAAAGTGAGAATGTGATGTTATGAGTGGAAAAAGAGTGAGGCTTTGAGAGTTGGAAGGCTAAGTCTGAATTCTGTGGTAAATGGAGGTTAAAGTGAGTTAATACTAGCTTGAAATGTCATTTAGGACTTGGGAGAAAGCTTGGACTGTGCTAGAGAGAAAAACAAATGATCAAAGTGAATAAAGAGCCATTTCTAGGGCAAAATTGGGTGTGGAGGAGTCAAATTTTGATTCGGTGGAATTTTAGGTGTAAATTCAGTTTGAGCAAGTTTAGATTGATGTTATGGACTTGTGTGAGGTGAGAGTTTGCTTCAAATTTACCTCATTCTAAATTTCACTTTTCAAACCTAGAAAACCCATTGAATTGAGGGGTTTTGGACACCTAGATTCTGTGTTGCTGTGTTTTGAAGCTTGACTTTGGGTTAGACATGATTGATACATGATTTGGGACTTGTAGGATTTGATTTGGGCAAGATTGGATGAGGGGAAGTGTGGTTTTCGAAATCTGCACTTTGTGCAGATTTTTGCTGTGAAATTGTGCAGCTGAATTTTGCACAAGTGCAGAAAAATGCTTGTGTGTGATTGGTTGTGGAAAGAGTAGTGCAGAATGAGTTCTGGATGTTTGCTAGTAGATCCCAACGGTCAAAATGTAGGATTATGCACTATAGACTTCCAGTAAAATTTTGGAGTCGATCCAACGGTTAACGAATTGGATCGAAGGAATTGTTACTGGGGTCTTTAAGTGAGAAAAGCTGTGATTTTGGTTAGTGTGTTGAGCAGAGTTTTTCTGCCTTTGCCCTGTTTTGCTTGGCTGTGATAGCTTGTGCTGTTTAAATGTTGTTTTGCTTGGATGTTGTGGAAGCTTGGGAGGATTGATGGGGACCCGGTATTGAGAGAAACGAGGATATGGGCTACGTGGGAGTACGTGAGCTCAGTTGGAGGTGGGCAACAAGGGATGGTGGGTTTATGCGCGCATTGTGGATGTGGAAAACTTGTTGTGCACCATCGACCGACCGCCACCTAGTACCACATGTGATGGGTACCCCATAATCCTACAAGCCTGAGATGAGGAAGTGTTGAAGGGTGAAACTTCCTGCTTTTATTGTTGACCACAGAGTGGTACCTGGAGATATGTCGCGGGGGTCAGGAGACCTTGGGGACGTCAGGTGGGGTGCTATTGCCCAAAACCAAGCTTGACCAATCCCGACCCAACCCGGGCATAGTCGGTCAGTGAGAACCTGTGATGTACCTAAACAGGCGAGCTCCTGGCAGTCAACAGATAAAAGGAACAAAGACCACAAAGCAAGGAGGCTTGTGGTGGCTGGCCAGCTGTGAAACTTGATTGATATGTGAGATATGGTCTCTGGTAATCGATTACAAGGCTTAAAAATGAAGACAGGAGACTAAGATGGTCTCTGGTAATCGATTACCACGGGGTGTAATCGATTACCAGGCTTGAAAATGAGGTCAGGAAGCTAAGGAAGCCTCTGGTAATCGATTACCAAGGGGTGTAATCGATTACCAGGCTTAAAAAGGGAACTGGGAGATGGTGGAAGCCTCTGGTAATCGATTACCAGCCTGTGTAATCGATTACACAGAGGAATGGGTCACTGGTAATCGATTACCAGGCATGTGTAATCGATTACACAGTGCATTATTGCATATTTCATGTTCTGAGGCTGTGTAATTCAAGTTTAGCCTCTAGTAATCGATTACCAAGGCTGTGTAATCGATTACCAGAGATGAAAAGCCTTAAAATACCCCTTTTAATTGCATGTAGTGGTTATGAGATGCATTGTGTGGCGGCATAGGTAGATTCTTGTGAAAGAGTCTACCCTTTTCTTTTCTTTCTTGTAGATCGTGATGGCGGCGCAGCTAATCCGTGATCGAGTAGAGATGGAGTGCCTAGAGGGAGCTTGGGAGACCCTCGAAGGCAACACGAGGTGCCGATTTCGGGGCACCATTCGATTCACGGCCACTTCTTTGGTGCATCCAGATGAACCTGCACGGACGCTTCAGCGCACGGTGGAGTGGATACTACCCACGCCTACACCCTATCGTCTAGTGGAGCCCGTCCAAGTGATCGAGGTAATGTCATCCGAGGAAGACCCTCAGGAGGATCCCGAGGAGCTACCTCCTGAGCCTGCTATGGATGCTCTTGACTTTCTAGAGGGCGATGAGGACCCACTTCTTGAGGTGGATTCTCCCGAGGAAGTCATGTCGGCATCTGAGGCAGACTCTACGGAGGATAGTGGCCCGGGGGAGATGGCGATCAGCGGAGGCTCTTCATCATAGTGGACAGGTCTTCGGATTAGTTTTGTATACTTTTTGAGGGTGGGTGTATCTAGGACTGACTGTTAGGTTTACTCTTTTGCTTTTGTATGGGTAGATCCGATGTATAGGAATTTGATGATTGTATACTTGTGGCTGAAGCCACCACTATGGACACCTTTGCTCTGGATGACACTATATATTTTGTAAAACTCCCATATTTTGGACAGCTTTAAATGATGAATGCATTTGTGATCAATCTTGTTATTTGAAAAGAAAGCATTAGTAACTTTATTTGCAAAAGAGTTTATCGACTGTATTTTATCCTTTTATTTTCACGTGACGACCTAAAGTAATGGCTGGTATATTCTTCCTTTTGAAACAGCAAAATAATTCAGAGAATTATGAGCGGTAAGAAAGAAATGACTCCGAATAGAGTTGTGAACTGGCCATTCAGGACTCTATAGTGAGGATTTTCCTTCTAAACCTAGTTATGGTGAAAAGAGAAAGAAATGAAAAAGAAAAAGAAGAAAAAAAAAATTAACATGGTTTTTGTTATTTAAATTATTACTATTAAACCAGTCATTAACTTAGGGACGCCACAACTAGAAGGTTCAATACATGATTGTTCTCCAAGGACTCATTGGGATCTCTAAAGTCTTAAAATCCTTTGTAAACCATGGTCGCAACAATTAATAAATGTGGATTAAAGATTTGCATCGTAAACTCCTGTGTTGTGTCTTTTACTTCTTAAGAACATACACTCTCGATCTTGCCCACTGAATCCTGATGCAAGCTCCATTGGAGCTTGTAGGCCTAGGATCTTCTTCATCAATGGACTCCTTTGCTTCTTGGAAGATGAATGGCAGCGGAATGGAGAAAGGAAGAGAGAGAGGAGACGCCACTTCAAGGAGAAGATGAGTCTAGAAGAAGCTCACCACCATAGGAGGCCATGGATAAGAGCTTGGAGGAAGAAGGAGATGAATGAAGGGAGAGGGAGAGAAGAGCACGAAATTTTGTGCTCTAAAAGAGCTTTGAAATCTGAAGTTAATATTCAAATGATCAAAGTTGAAAAAAATGCACACACATGACCTCTATTTATAGCCTAAGTGTCACACAAAATTGGAGGGAAATTCAAATTTCACTTGAATTTGAAATTGAATTTGTGGAGCCAAACTTTGGAGCCAAAATTTCACTAATTATGATTAGTGAATTTTAGTTATGGTTCAGCCCACTAATCCAAGATCAATTCCAAGATTCTCCACTAAGTGTGCTTAGGTGTCATGAGGCATGAAAAGCATGAAGGACATGCACAAAGTGTGACTATATGATGTGGCAATGGGGTGTAGTAAGCAAATGCTCACCTCCCCCTCTAAAATTTAATTGGATTGGGCTTCTACCAATTCAATTAAATTTATTTCCAACCACACACATCAAATATCCACTTAGTGCATGTGAAATTACAAAACTACCCCTAATAGAAAAACTAGTCTAGGTGCCCTAAAATACAAGGGCTGAAAAATCCTATATTTCTAGGGTACCCTACCTACATTATGGAGACCTAAATACAAGGCCCAAAAATAATGAAACCTTAATCTAATATTTACAAAGATAAGTGGGCTCGTACTTAGCCCATGGGCCCGAAATCTACCCTAAGGCTCATAAGAACCCTAGGGCCTTCTCTTGCATCTCTGACCCAATCTACTTGGAGTTTTCTATCCAATGCCCTTGCAGGGTAGGATTGCATCAAATCCGGAGCCATTTGGCCTGATCAATGGGGTGCCGTAAGCGTTTAAGTAAAACTGAACAAGATAACGCTTGTTTAATTGTTGCACTTAAACATCCAAATCATAAGCATGCATGCATTCACATCTTGTCATCCTGTGAATTTGAGGATTAATAAAGAGTCATTTTGAGTGATGGTCAATACCACACCAAAATTGAGACAAGGGTAAGTGAAAGGTAATGCAGACATTTTGTGGTGTTGTTTCACATTTTGTTGCATGATGCCATTTCCTTTGCTCAAAGCTTAGGGGTAAGTATGAGCAGGTGCTAGGCCCATTTCCTTTCTCGAATTATATTTGAATTCACCTAAGTTTATTTGCAACCATAGGATTTTAGAAAATATATGCCTAACAAGGAATAATCCAATTTTTGCAAAGGGGTTTTGAAAAAAAAATAAAAAAATTAAAATTGGCTCTCCTGGGTGAGTTGAGCTCACCTGGGCGAGCGTGTTTGATGCAAAAGTTAAAAGAGGGGCGGGGGGGGGGGGGGTGAAGCCATTCTTCACCCCGTTTCTTCCCCAACCTTACGGGAGCTCGAATCCAGCAGCCCCCAAGCCCTCATTGTGCGTTTTTTCTTTCATTCTTTGCATTTTTGTTCATCTCCTACAAGCAAGTACCATCTCCCTTTGAATTTTGGCTTTCCATTGTGATATTTTGGTGCTCTAGTTGTCTATTTTTGCAAATTTTGTGAGACAATTTATGTGTGAATCCATGCTTTGTTTGCTTGATTTGGGGGCTGTAAGGGATGGCCATAGGCCTACCTTGGATTCTAGTATGAATTGGCATGTCATATTGTTCCCGTTCCTCACTTTTTCATGCTTGAACATGCGCCCACCAACCGTTCGGTGAAATGCCTGAATGACCTTTGCATGTCATATTGTGAAGTTTGAATTGTGGAATGAATTTGTGCATGTATGGCTGTCATTTGGAAGGTGTGGGCAGCTTAAGTTGTTAGAATAAAATGCCAAAAGCATTACTTTGGCATAGGAATCTAAGTTTTGTCTTGGATGCAAAAATGCATGAATTGCATGAATATGGGAGCATGATTGTTTGGATTTTAGACTAATATACGGACTGGCTACACTATGATAGGCACCTTGCGTCTAGGTAGCTAAAATGCTTTTAAAAAAAATGTATGTAATAAAATAATACATGCACCAATGTATGATTTTTTTCTAATTACACGTTGACACTTGCATTTGGTGGAAATAAATATGCACCATTCAAGTTTGTTTGGCTTTTGTTGTGTTTGAGATAAATGAAATGATGATTGGTATTTCATGCAACTAACTTTGTGAATGTGTCCTCGTAGGAAATGGCTCCAAAGAAGCTTCCAGCTAAGAGGGCAAGGAAAGATGCCGCTGGAGAAGGTTCCAGTATGGCCCCACAAGTGGATGTGAAGTTTGACGGACATCGGTTCCGAAGTGAGGAACACCAGCACCATTTTGAGGCAATTAAAGGTTGGTCGTTCCTCAAGGAGAGGCAGGTCCAGTTGAGGGAATGAGAGTATGCCGAATTCTAGGAGGAAATTGCCAGGAGGCAGTGGACTCAACATGCGGCACCCATGGCTAAGTATGATCCATAACTCGTCACGGAGTTCTACGCCAATACATGGCCCACGGAGGAGGGAGTCAGAGACAAGCGCTCCTGGGTGCGGGGCCAATGGATCCCCTTTGATGAGGATGCCATTAATCGGTTCCTGGGGCATCCGTTGGTCCTGGAGGAGGGCGCCAACACTATGAATTCAGACAGAGGAGGAGCCAGGCCTTGGGGTTCGATGAGGAGGCCACCAGTCAACAACTGTGTGTTTGTTAGTTGCTATTTATGAGTAGTTTTATATTGAATATTTGTAAGGAAATAGCGCGTTACCTCCAATTTATGGTTGTTTTTGTAGGAATTGTTCATATTTTTCTGTTTAGTGTGATTTTATAGAGTAGATACTCCCATATTGTGAATTAATGTTGAATCCAACTCAGTTTCAGGCCAAAGGATAAAAGGTTCAAGTAGCTGATGACTCGCTCAGCGAGGCAGATCCACTTAGTGAGTGGCATCTGCTTAGTGAGGCATATAACTCGTTTAGCGGGTTGGGAAACCCTAGAAGAGGATCAGTTAGAGATGTGCTCGCCCAGCGTGCAACCAGCCCGCCCAGCGAGGTCGTTGTCTCTTCTCGCGCTTAGCGCACCCAGTCTCGCTAAGCCAATCTCGCTAAGCGAGCCATTGGAAGTTGAAAGGTCCAAGAACCTTTAAAACACTGAAGTTTGTGGAAATATGGGAGTCTTTTGGAGAGTTAGAAAGACCACACCAGAGGAAGCTAAGAAGACAGAAAGGAAGCAGCTGAGAAAGCTTAGGTTAGAAGGAGTGAAGTCTAGGGTTTAAAGGTTGTAGGAGACATCCTCAACCATCCTTTGCCATTTTCTTTCACTCAAAGCTATTCCTTCCTTGTATTGAGAGTTTGCATTACTTATAATGGAAGACTAAGCCTCTTGGTTGGGGAGTTCTGCTGAAACCTTGATGTAACACTCTTTCACTATCTATTTAATGTTATTTTTATGTGTTCATTGCTTCTATCTATGCTTATTTTACATGCTTGTGGCTTGATCACCCATTTGTATGTATAGTTAGGATTTTAGCATTGGGAAATGCTTTAAAGTCTTAGAACTTGGTAGAGCAAGCTAGAAATCTGTATGTCTAGGAATGGAGTGCAGTCATCTAGTCTATTTTATGTTGTAGACTTAATGCAACTCTTTTAGACTAAGTTTGTTGAGGGATCAAGGACGAAGATTAAAGAGAGTAAGGCTCATTCACTAGAGGAATCTTGGTTTGAGTAATTTCTCAGCATAAGAACACTAGGATAACGTTAAATAGAGAAAAATACATTTTAACATCAAGAGAAATTCAGTAGAACGACCCAACGCTTCTTACTTGATAGTTTTCACTTCCAAAATTCTAGATATTTAGGTTATATTCAAATAGACTTTAGTACATAATTCAACTTGATAATTACTTTGCTTTTAATCCATTCAGATGTCTGCATACTGGATGTACAGTGTTTGAGTGAAACAAATTCCCTAAGGATACGATACTCGGTCTTACCGTTTTATACTACTTGAGCGAATCGGTACACTTGCCGACCACACACGAACAAATTTTTGACGCCGTTGCTGGGGAATTTCTTTCCACTTAGATAGTATAGTTCAGTTTGGAAACATTTATTCTTTATTCTTTGAGTAATTTTGTGAATAGGTAGTTAGAATTCAATTTTCCCTTGACTTGGTTGACTGTTGCTCTGTTTAGTGCTTCTTGTATGCGAGGTAATTCTTCAACATGGAATTTAGCTCCACTAGATTTGGAGATTGAAGCTACTTGCAGGAGAAACAATGTAGAAAGGAGGAGAAAAGCTTTGCAAGAGAGGACAACACAACCAAGTTCGGAGGGAGCTCATTCGTTTGAATCATCTTCAGCATTTCCAACAAACTTGAGGGAATCCGAAGTTGGTGCGTGTGAAGCACACATTATGGCGGAAGATCAACCACAGAGGGTTACTCTTGAGGACTACTCCAGCTCTATTGTGCCGTAATTTTTCACAAGCATTGTGCGACCGGAAGTCCAAGCTCATAACATCACATATCCCCATTCCTTGATTCACCTGATTCAAGGAAATCTGTTTCATGGTTTGCCTAATGAAGACCCTTAGGCACACCTTGCAACATATATAGAAATCTATGATACAGTGAAAATTACAGGGGTGCCTGGTGTTGGAAGATGCAGTGAGACTTAGCTTGTTTTCATTTTCTTTGGCTGGAGAAGCCAAGAAGTGGCTGCACTCTTTCAAGGGAAACAACTTAAAGACATGGGAAGAAGTAGTAGAGAAATTTTTGAAGAAATACTTCCCAAAATAAAAAACAGCTAAAGGCAAGGCTGCTATTTCCTCATTCCATTAGTTTCGAGATGAACACTTGAGTGAAGCGCTTGAAAGATTCCATAGTTTGCTGCAGAAGACACCAAATCATGGATTCTCCGAGCCTATTCAGCTGAACATTTTCATTGATGGCTTGAGACCGCAGTCCAAGCAATTGTTAGACGCTTCTGCTGGAGGAAAGATAAAATTAAAGACTCCTGAAGAAGCAATGGAACTTATTGAGAATATGGCTGCTAATGATCATGCTATTTTGCATGATAGAACTCATGTTCCCACCAAAAGAAGCCTGTTAGAGCTTTCTTCACAAGATGCAATAGTTATGCAGGTTGGAGGTTGCAGCATATATGGAGGAGCGCGCATGAATCTGGCTGTTGCATACCCCTAGATGATGCTACAAAGGAAGTGAATTATATAGGGAATCAAAACAAATAAGGATTCCATGTAGGTGGTTTTCCAGGTTACCAGCAAGGTGCAAATTTTAATCAAAATCAGGGGCAAGGATGGAGGTCACATCTAGGAAATCAATTCAATAAAGACCAAGGAGGACCATCCAACAGACCTCAGAATCAAGGGCCTAGCTTGCATGAAAGGACCGTTAAGCTGGAAGAGACTTTGGCTCAGTTCATGCAAGTTTCAATGTCCAACCATAAGAGCATTGAGTCAGCCATTAAGAACCTGGAGATTCAAGTGGGACACCTAGCTAAGCAAATAGTGGAGAATTCTTCTAGAGGTTTTGGAGCTAATACAGAGAAAAATCCCAAGGAAGAATGCAAGGCTGTCATGACTAGAAGCAAGAAGGAGACCATGATGGAGATGAAAGTAGGACTAGTGATGAGAAGGAGTTAGAAGCTGAGAGAGAAAAAAAATGAGGGAGAAAAAAATAAATGATGAGGAGGAAGAAAAAAATGAAAAAAGAGAGAAAATGAGGAAGAGAAAAAGACAAAGAGTGAGGTTGCCAAAGAAAAGAAGAAGGAGGTTGTTCCATGTACAGGGAAGGAAGCACCATATCCATTGGTGCCGTCTAAGAAGGACAAGGAACGACACTTCGCTCATTTCCTTGATATATTTAAGAAATTAGAGATAACTATTCCATTTGGAAAAGCCTTGCAACAGATGCCACTCTACTCCAAATTTCTTAATGATCTGCTGACCAAGAAGGGAAAATATATTCACAGTGATGATATTATGGTGGAGGGAAATTGCAGTGCTGTTATTCAGAGGATCCTTCCACCAAAATACAAGGATCCAGGGAGTGTCACAATCCCTTGCTCAATTGGTGTTGTGTCAGATGGAAAAGCCCTTATTGACTTAGGAGCTAGCATTAATTTAATGCCTCTATCCATGTGCAGAAGGATTGGAGAGCTAGAAATCATGCCTACAAGAATGACATTGCGGCTAGCAGATCGATCAATCATAAGGCCATATGGTGTAGTGGAAGACGTGTTGGTCAAAGTGCATCAATTTACTTTCCTTGCAGATTTTGTGATAATGGACATTGAAGAAGACACTGGAATCCCGTTGATTTTAGGTCGTCCCTTCATGTTAACAGCCAACTGTGTGGTTGATATGGGGAAAGGTAATTTGGAAATGAGTGTGGATGACCAAATGGTGAGATTTGATTTGTTTGATGCAGTAAAGCACTCAATTGACTGGAATGTCTATTCCAAGATGGATGAGATTGAGAATGAGATAGCTCAGATGGCCAGAGCTAAGATTTCACAGGACCCTTAGAGGTAACACACGTCCAGCTAGTGACGTTAAGGAAGTAATCACTGGGAGGCAACCCAGCTTTTTCTTTAATTTCTCAATTGTTATTTTTTGTTTATCATTGCATATAGTCAGGTTGCAACTAATTTGAGATTGCTAAAGTAAAACATCAACATGTTTTTTGTATGATAAAGGGCTTGGCAAAAAGCTTCTCTGAAGCAATGGATGAGGAAAGAACTTAGAAAATTTTTTCAGTCACCCACTCGCTTAGCGCGCCTCATGCGCTAAGCGAGACATACCTCATGCACTGAGCAAGTAGAATCTCTCACTAAGCGCGCCAACCTCTACCCATTGGCTAAAGGGGTCTCGCTAAGCGAGCCAATTGCGCTAAGCCCAAAAATCTCTCTGGAATTGCATTTAATGGAATAGGGCTAAGCAAGCCAGCTTACTAAGCATGCCATAGAGTCTCGCTAAGTGTAAATCACTCTCTGCCTGGACCTCCATGTCAATTAGGCTAAGTAGGTCATACTCGCTAAGCCTAAAACTCTCTCTAGAATGGCATAGCGCTAAGCAAGCCTATCTCGCTAAGTGTGACCCCACTACTGCATCTTGAGGAATTTAATCCGCTAAACTAGCCATGTCCCGCTTAGCGGAAGTTGCAGACCAATCAGAGCTGCATAACTTAGGTGAGTGCTTGCTTAGCGAGTCACTCGTGCTAAGTGAGCCATTTGAAACTGCCAAAAATAAAACATAACTGCCTTAGGTAGTTACTTTTGCACTATCATATAACCTCCTTACTCTTACTGCATGCAATCAGTGGCATTTTTGCAT
Source organism: Glycine max (assembly GCF_000004515.6). Classification (NCBI taxonomy): domain Eukaryota; kingdom Viridiplantae; phylum Streptophyta; class Magnoliopsida; order Fabales; family Fabaceae; genus Glycine; species Glycine max. Next base: position 26,002,301 of record NC_038254.2, read on the forward strand.
TGTACTCATAATCCATTTCTGCACCTTGCCTTCATTTTGCTCACTTTTCTCTGCCATCCAAGTAAGTGCTCTACTCCATTGTCATTTTAATTTCATTTTTGAAACCTAAGGTAGAAGACACTTTACTTTCTCTGTGATTTTTTATTCTGTGTTGTTGTTGCTGTTGAGTAGCTAGTTGTTTAATTGTATATTATTAGGGCTTTAGTTTAGCGTATAATGTAGGTTTATTGAAGGGTTTTGCTTAGATTTCCTATGCCTGAAAGTGACCAGGGAGTTGAGGCTTCGAAGCCCCAATTTTTTCTGGAAATTTTGATGTACTCGCTAAGCAAGTTCGTCCATTTTGGATGAATTTCTGGGTTTTCAGATGAACTCGCTAAGCGGGCCCTGTGCTGCTAAGCGCGTTCATCATTTTTGTTTATATTTATGCATATATGTATGAACTTGCTAAGCCACTACACTACGGCTTAGAGAGCATTTGAATCTCAAGTTTTAATTTCAGAGTTCGTATAAACTTGCTAAGCCGGCATGCTGTGCTTAGCGAGTCAATTTAGTTAGGTCTGAGTCATAGAGGCTGTTGGTATTCTGCTCATACGCTAAGTGAGCCATGCTCGCTAAGCCACCATGCCTTTGATGTCTGAATAAGCTTGGGCTAAGCGAGTTTGTCTCGCTAAGCCCAAGGAAATTTAGTTTTGCTGAATTTTGTTCATGCACTAAACGAGTCATTCTCGCTAAGCGCAATTAGCCCCCTGTCAAAAAATAAGGCTTAGCGAGCCATGCTTGCTTAGCCACTGTGTTGTTTCAGCTAAGCGAGGGTGTCTCGCTTAGCCAAAGTCCTTATTTTTCTGTAGTCGCGCTAAGCGCGCCTGGCACGCTAAGCGTATCATGTTATTTTATGAAGGAGCGCTAAGCGAGTTTGTCTCGCTAAGCGCTTAGTCCTTTTTCCTATTTTATTTTTCTATTTTCAATCTTGAATAAAACCTGTCTAATTTTCTTTCCTATGATTCTTCTGATGTAGATGGCCTCCCGAAAGAGGAAATCATCCACATCCCGACCTCAGGAACCCTATGACACGATGCGATTCATCTCCGAGGTCACTTGGGAGAGGTACGAGCAGAAAGTACATTCCAGGAATATCCTCCCTGAGAGGAATATGGATTTGTACGTTACGTAATATGACGAGTTCCAAAAGGAGCTCGAGAGGAGGCAATGGCATAAAGCCTTGACTAGGCAGCCTGATGGTCGCATTGATGTGACCCCGGTCAAGGAATTTTATGTTAACTTGTTCGATCCAGAAGATAAGTCCCCCAGGTAGGTCAGAGTGAGGGGCAAGCTTATAAAGTTTGATGCTAAGACCCTCAATGCATTCTTGGAGACCCCGGTGGTTCTGGAGCAAGGGGAGCGATACTCAGCCTACTCTAGGTTCTGCCGCATGCACCCAAACCTTCAAGAGCTCGCCGCCAGAATATGTATCCCAAGGCGCGGTTTTGTTCTGAATGCTGAAGGAGCGCCCTGGAAGCTCCTGAGGAAGGATCTCACTACATTGGCGCGGACCTGGAGCATCTTGTCCTACTCCAACCTCGCCCCCACCTCTCATACGTCTGTTCTTAATATGGACAGGGCGAGGTTAGTGTATGGATTGGTGATGAAGATGGACATGAACTTGGGCTCCATCATCTCAGGCCAGATTTCTCAGATGACCCATTCCAACTCCTCCAGGCTTGGCTTCCCTGCACTGATTACCGCCTTATGCATCGACAGAGGAGTAGTCCCAGATTCATTGACTTTCGAGTCCCTGAGCCCTACTATTAATTTGGCATATATTAGAAAGAACTCCTAGAACCTGAATGATCCCACGATCACCTTTCCGGGGACCCGCAAGACTAGGGCTCGGGGACCCTCTGATGCTTCCACTTCTGACACCCCTGCTACTGCTCCAGCTTCTATTTCTACACTAGCACCACCACCAACTTTTGTTCCTGCACCTCCACATATCACAACACCCTCCGGCCCCTCCACTCAGAGCTCAGACGTCTTGGTGTCGATGCTGCACAGCCTTCACCATGGCTTATGCTTGGTGATGCAGAGTATTCACAATTTGGCTCAACATCGGCCCATCATCAGCATGGAGGATTTCATGGCCCAAGTGGCCTGACCAGGAGTCCAGCCTTCTCCTATCGGGGAAGATGAGGCTCCTACACCCCAGGAGCCATAGCCGGAGCCAGAGGCGACACCTGAAGACACACTGGAGGAGACTCCAGAGGTTGCGCCTACTTCACGCCTTTGGAGGCCACTAAGGAGGGAGACGGCGCTGCAGACACCAATTATGCCACAGACATGGCAGCAGGGTAGAGCACCTGGGACACTTGTCCCACATCAGCTCAGGATATTCCAACGCCAGCTCAGGAGGCCCCTTCCACACCTCAGGATGACCCAGCACTGACACAGGAGGATTGATGATAGGACACTTATTTATTTTCTGCTATTTGGATACAATTTTTAGTTTAGTTTTACTTACTTAGCATAATTTTTGTAGGAATTGTACATATTTTTCAAGTAGCGCATTACCTCCAATTTATGGTTCTTTTTGTAGGAATTGTACATATTTTTCAAGTAGCTGATGACTCGCTCAGCGAGGCAGACCCGCTTAGCGAGGCATATAACTCACTTAGCGGGTTGGGAAACCCTAGAAGAGGATCAGTCAGAGATGTGCTGGCCCAATGTGCAGCTAGCCCGCCCAGCGAGGTCGTTGTCTCTTCTTGCGCTAAGCGCGCCCAGTCTCGCTAAGTCAAAATTCTCTTAGTCTCGATTAGCGAGCTAGTCTCGCTAAGCGAGCCTTCGAAAGGTGAAAGGTCCAAGAGCCTGTAAAATACTGAAGTTGGCGGAAATAAAGGAGTCTTTTGGAGAGTTAGAAAGAGCACACCAGAGGAAGTTGAGAAGACAGAAAGGAAGCAGCTGAGAAAGCTTAGGTTAGAAGGAGTGAAGTCTAAGGTTTAGAGGTTGTAGGAGACATCCTCAACCATCCTTTTCCATTTTCTTTCACTCAAAGTTATTCCTTCCTTGTATTGAGAGATTGCATTACTTGTAATGGAAGGCTAAGCCTCTTGGTTGGGGAGTTCTGCTGAAACCTTGATGTAACACTCTTTCACTATTTATTTAATGTTTTTTTATGTGTTCATTGCTTCTATCTATGCTTATTTTACATGCTTGTGGCTTGATCACCCATTTGTATGTATAGTTAGGATTTTTAGCATTGGGAAATGCTTTAAAGCCTTAGAACTTGGTAGAGCAAGCTAGAAATTTGTATGTCTAGGAATGGAGTGCAGTGATCTAGTCCATTTTATGTTGTAGACTTAATGCAACTCTTGTAGACCAAGTTTGTTGAGGGATCAAGGACGAAGTTTAAAGAGAGTTAGGCTTATTCACTAGAGGAATCTTGGTTTGAGTAATTTCTCAGCATAAGAACACTAGGATAACTTTAAATAGAATAATACATTTTGACATCAAGAGAAATTTAGTAGAACGACCCAACACTTTTTACTTGATAGTTTTCACTTCCAAAATTCTAGATATTTAGTTTATATTCAAATAGAATTTAGTACAAAATTCAACTTGATAATTACTTTGCTTTTAATCCACACAAATGTTTGCATACTGGATGTACAATGTCTGAGTGAAACAAATTCCCTGAGGATACGATACTCGGTCTTACCATTTTATACTACTTGAACGAATCGGTACACTTGCTGACCACACACGAACAGAGTTCCAGGGTAGGACTTTGCCCGAAGCGTGGCAGGGAGATGGGTGCGGATCATGCCCACTAGCATGACCACCCTGACACAGATTCCGACCTCCCCATACTCAAGTGCCAGCTGGTCTATGCCATCTTGACCCAGGTGAGTGTTCATGTGGCCTAGTGAATCTCAGATGCCATATATCAATTTGCAAGGATCACACCTCCTTGACACCCAGTGGACCCGGAGAAGTCCAACAGAGCCCTGGGGTTTCTGGCTTTGATCACGGGCCTCTGCCAGTTCTATAGGGTACCGGTTACTCCCACTAAGCTTATCTGGCCTCCTATTATCCAAGCCTTCATAGAAAAATATTCCGTGCCAAAGCAGGTACAACAGGAGGGTCAGGCACAATAGTAGCAAGAGGAGGATCCGCAGCAGCCAGCCGCGGATGGACCGCTACCACCTCTACAACAGCCACCTCCGCGGATGGAGCTCCAAATGCATGCATATATGCAACATGTAACCGACTAGCAGACGGATAATCATAGGGGTTTGGTTCAGCTGATAGAGAGCTTCTACCGGTACACCTTGCATCAGTAGAGCCAAGACCCCAACCCTTTCCCTTGGCCTACCCCTGAGCAGTTCAGGGCCATAGTTGCATGGCCTGGAGATAGGCTCAATTTTCAGACAGGGGCAGGACCCGCAAGGACCCCCGGAGATGGAGATGGAGCATAGGGTGATGATGACATGGCTGATGTGATGGACTTCTTCCTTTGATGAGGCAGAGTTGCTTGGCCAGGATTGCCTAAAAACTGTGATTTTGTCTTTATTTTGTTGTTATCACTTTCAGTTTTTATTTGTTATCTCATTATGATAGACCTGGACTTTATGTTATCACTTTCAGTTTTTTTTTATCTCATTGTGATAGAACTAAACTTTATGTTATCGCTTTTAGTTTTTATTTGTTATCTCATTGTGATAGAACAAAACTTTATGTTATCGCTCTTAGTTTTTGTTATCTCGTTGTGATGAACTTTACTGCTTCTAGCATATTGTCGTACTATTGCATTGTCAAGGTTTGTCTGAATCAAGAAAACTAAGCAAAAAAAAGGGGTCTTGTGTATTAGTTTCTTTTCATTAACACGCGTTTTGTTCCTTTGATAAAGTGTAATCTCGGGTAACAACTTTTCCTAGGTTACAAACCTTTCCTATAAAAAACTAAAAAAGGAGAGGCTAAGAAAAAAAACAAAAAAAAACAACACACTTTCGAAAAAAAGGGAGAGATGATCGCCAGTTTTCGATGGAAAATCTGGATCAAAACACAAAGGTTTTTGAAAAAAAAGAAATGTGCACCTAGAGGGTGAACACAACGAAAGATTTTCCCGAATGCCAAATGGGCTTGGATGTTTGCATGACTTGATAAAAAGGGCAATCTTTGAAACACTGGTTTGATTTGAATGAGGAAACAAACCCTAAGCCTTAGTGTTTGCATGGCCACAAAGCCTTATGCTTGAGTGTCCACATGGATGTGTGTTGTGATTAAATTTTGCATGAATTTTTAATCATCATGATGTGAGTTTCATGGAAATGATCTGGGCATTCCTTCATTTCTGAGCCATTTGCTAAACAGACTGATGTGCCATCATTTTCTTCTATTTTCTAAACCCTTTTTGCACCATTTTAATTACTGATTGGTCTTAATTGTCAATTAATTAGGCAATTTTATTATTTGGGCTCATTTAGCTAATTTGATGTTTTTAATCCAATTTCAGGAATTAATGAAACATTGGGCTTAATCCGGATTTTGGTTGTGGACTTGAAGAGGGCAAATAAAGCAGCGCTTACCTTAGTTAATTTCTAATTAGGAAATTTCGCAATTTTATTTTATGTTGTTCAGTGTTTATTTCGTTTTGGGCCAGAGTATTGTAATAGGGCCCAGTGACTTTGAGTGACTCTTTTTAAATAGCTGCCTTGGGATTCGTGCAGGGCATTCTGTTATGCTATTTTCATTATTCAGAGCTTTGGTTTTAGGTTTTCACGTTTTTCTGTTCCCTTGTTACGGTTTTCGTTCTTAATGCAAATTTCCGTTTTCTGCTTCTAATTATGAGTTCATTCTTGCTTCTTCTTCTACTGTCATTTACGTTTCTATTCATTTACGTTTCTTTCTTGGCAGTTTTCCCTTCACCAGTTATCCCAAATTCGTGAATATTAATCAGTGCACGCTTCGTGTTCGATTAATTGCCTCTGAGCCTAACTTGCGTTCATGCTTAATGGACGAAAGGCTAACTAGTGTATGTGGTGCCTAATCACGTATTGACAACCCTAAGTTGATTTTCGCTTAGTAAATTGAAATAGGGTTGGATTAAGTGGTTGACTGTTAAGGACGAATTCTCCATAACCCAGGATAAGAGAATGGCTTCTGAATCAAAGGAAACAACCCATTTTTAATATTAGTAGTTTCGTATTCCAGTTTACTTGTTCTGCTCTTTAATCACAAAACAAACAAACCCCCCCAATCGTTACTGTTACTGCAAGTAGATTATGAACAATTGGTGTGTCACTGCTCGTTGGGAAACGACCTAGGATCACTTCCTAGTTACTGCATTTTCATGTTTATTTGATTCGGGTACGGCCTCGATCACAGACATCCCGACATAAATCATGTCCTACCATTTGCAGGCCTTCTGAGCCATTTGCTAAACCGATATCCCGACATAAATCATGTCTCGCCATTTGTAGGCCTTTTGAGCCAAACGTCAACTTTTTGACCCTAACCTTGACCTAGGATGGAAATTTCCAACCTTAACCTAGGAAGAGAGAACATGAGGATCTTCCAAGAGAGGCATGATAGAAGCTTTCTTGTGGGGCTTCTATGGAGGCTGGATCTTTGAGCTTCAATGAGGTCCTTTAATGGTGATTTTCCACCATGGAGATGCAGCGGAAGACAAAGGAGAAGAAGAGGTAAGAGGCGACGCCATCCACTAGGGAATAAGCCATGGAAGAAGGAGCTTCACCACCAAGATGAGCCTTGGATAAGAAGCTTGGAGAGGATGCTTCAATGGAGGAAAAGAAAGAGGGAGAGAAAGAGAGAGGGGGGAGCACAAAATTGAAGGAAGAAATAAAGGAGAGAAGTTGAACTTTGAGTTGTGTCTCACAAGACTCTCATTCATCAAAGTTACAACAAGTGTTACACATGCTTTTATTTATAGACTAGGTAGCTTCCTTGAGAAGATTTCTTAAGAAAACTTCCTTGAGAAAACTTCCTTGAGAAACTAGAGCTTAGCTACACACACCCATCTAAAAACTAAGTTCACCTCCTTGACAAAATACATGAAAATACAAAAAAAGTCCCTACTACAAAGACTACTCAAAATGCCCTGAAATACAAGGCTAAAACCCTATACTAATAGAATGGCCAAAATACAAGGCCCAAAAGAAGGAAAAACCTATTCTAATATTTATAAAGAAGAGTGGATCCAACCTTGACCCATGGGCTCAAAAATCTACCCTAAGGTTCATGAGAACCCTAGGGCCTTCTTTAGTAGCTCTAGCCCAAGCCTCTTGGAGTCTTCTATCCAATACCCTTGGGGGGTAGGATTGCATCAAGGCATCTCTTACCTTGGGTTAGAGATGTTCGTCAAAAGAACAGAAAGAAAGAAAAAGAAAGAAAGAAAAAAGAGAAAGAAAAGAATCAATCAATCAAAGATTGAAGAAAAGCAAAAGAAAATAAAAACAAGAAAAGATGTTCTTTGGACCAGACAATGTTTGAACAATGTGCAGAATTGTCGAAAGAGAAAAAAAATATAAGAGAAGATAAATAATAACTTGGTTTAAACCTGGGGGTGTAAAGTGATCATGTGCTTTAGTTACAAACCAAATCTTTGTGTGCGCTCTTGTTCCTCGCCGAACCAAAGAGAAAAGGAAACAGAAAGGGGAAAGGCCCGAACAACCAAAGCCAAATTTCCTACCAAAAATCCAACCTCATAAAGTCCTATTGATCCATGATGATTACGCATATTATCTTTGATTTGATGGTAAATGACTTGAAAGTCCATCTACGACATATCTGTGGTTTGGAGTTAGGATGAAACACTTGCCTGTGTGAGACGTTATACACCTTGAGCAGTTTTCCACCATTCGGTTGGGCCCAGTGTTTCTTCTAATGCTCTTTTAGAAACGAAATGATAATGTCTTAAATCTCATTTTTGGTTATGAGAAATTTTATCTGCATGCTTTCATTCCCCAGTAGTCACATTTGTTTTTCTTAAAAAATATATGTTGTTTTGATCAGTTTGGGGCTTCTTTGTTTACTAAGTGGGTTCACGTTTTAGTGAAAGACTTTCAAGACTATCAAAGTCTTCTTTACTTTTCAAAGACCATTAGAGTCTTTTGTCTTGCGGAGACTATCAATGTCATCCGCCTTTATTTTTCAAAGACTATCATAGTCTGTTGTCTTGCAGAGACAATCAAGGTCATCTGCTCCTTTACTTTTCAAAGACTATTAGAGTCTTTTGTCGTGTAGAGACTATCAATGTCATCTACTCCTTTACTTTTCAAAGACTATCAGAGTCTTTTGCTTGTAAGACTATCAAGTCTGTTGGCTTCCAGAGACTATCAATGTCATCTGCTCTTTACATTTCAAAGACTTCAATGTCTTTTGTCAAGACTATCACAGCCTTCTTTACTTTTCGAAGACTATCAGAGTCTTTTGTCTTGTAGAGATAATCAAGGTCATCTGCTTCTGTACATTTCCAAGACTATTATAGTCTGTTGTCTTGCAGAGATAATCAAGGTTAGCTGCTCCTTTACTTTTCAAAGACCATTAGAGTCTTTCATCCAACAGAGACAATCAAAGTCATCCACCCCTTTATTTTTCAAAGACTATTAAAGTCTTTTGTCTTGCAGAGACAATCAAGGTCATCTGCTTCTTTATTTTTCAAAGACTATCAAAGTCTTTTGTCTTGCAGAGGCAATCAAGGTCATCTGCTTCTTTACTTTTCAAAGACTATCAGAGTCTTTTGTCTTGCGGAGACTATCAATGTCATCCGCCTTTACTTTTCAAAGTCTTCAATGTCTTTTGTCAAGACTATCATAGTCTTCTTTACTTTTCAAAAACTATCAGAGTCTTTTGTCGTGCGGAGACTTTTCACTGTTCTTCATCGTTTTTCGTTCGTTCTTCGTCATTCTTCGGTCTTCAACCGATAAGTTCCCGAAATCGAACTTTTCAATTCATTCTATGTACCCTTGGTGGTCCCCACTTGTTTCGCGTGCTTTTATTTTTATTTCATTTACTTTCCGTACTCCTTTTTGACGTGCTTTAGTCATTTATTTAAGTCATTTTCTCGCCTAATCAAAAATAGAATAAATTTCCACCAATCATTTGTATTGTAACATCTTTTAATTTTGGTTAAAATGAAATCCAACCGTTCGGTCATGCCGTAACCACGTTTAAAACCAAAAAAAGGAGGCAAAATAATAATATAATAATCAAAAAATATCTTTAGATAAAATAATCAAAAAAATCAATCGGACGTTTTTCTTTGGGATTTTCCTTTCTTAATTGAATTGACTAATAACCAAAGTGAAACTAAGGCTAAAATCAATTCATAAATCAAACTTTTGTCATCACCTAAAAAACCATTTTTAAGGTCCAACGCCTTGAAATGGTCTTTTCCGCTTTTATTGGTTAAACGTGGATTTCTAAAAGCCTAAAATCAACATGTAGCTTTGTTACCTCTTTCAAAAATAACAAGAGATCATTAATGGTCCAATGCCTTAATGTTTTCTCTCCTTTCAAAAAGAATCGAAAGATCGTTTAATGGTCCAACGCCTTAAATGACCTTTCATTCAATAAAAATATATCTTGCAAAAAAAGGATAAAAACAATTTAACCAACGTTTAGTTCTCAAAGAACTACGTAGGTCTGATTTCCTTATCACAATTGAGGAATACGTAGGAGCAAGGGAAACACCCTTGTCGACCACAAAAAGATAAAAATATAAAAAGGCATAAAAAGACATAAGAACGTAAAAAAGGGAAGATAACACAAATTGAAGTTATATTCGCACATTTGATTAATGGTTGCCGTCCGTTGTGACGGACGCGTGGGGTGCTATTACCTTCCCCGTGCGTAAATACAACTCCCGAACCATTCACTTAAAGTTCGTAGACCACGTCTTTTCCGTTTTTTTTTACGTTTTCCTCAAATAAACATTGGCGGTGACTCCGTGCGTATTCTTTCTTGGAAGACGCACCCGTGAGTCTTGCGTCGCCCTCCCGCCGAAGGGTAGGTTGCAACAGTTGGCGACTCCACTGGGGATTATTGTTAGAGAGTTAGGCCAATCAATCAGTTTGCTTTCTTTACTATGACTTCCCTTTTGTTCTTTTTCTTTTTTCTTATGTTCTTGTGTATATAAAACTCTTTTGATGCTTTTAGTGTGTTTTAAAATGTATGCATGAGGTAAATATTTATTCATTTGATGCACACAAACACCAACACTATTTGCACACACGGTGAGTTGAAAAAGGGCCCTATACCCTGGTTCGTGGGAACATAAGGAGTGGAGGAGAATCTGTGATCTTGCTAGGTCTCCGACTTGCTTGATTACAGTGAACCCTCATCTAGAGTTTTTCTCTTTGATAACATATTGTTGCTAGTAGCCCCTACTGCTGCAATATGTTCTTCGAAGGGGATGATACCTCTAGAGACCATCAAGAGAGATATGACCACCTTGGGAATTATCACTAAAAAGCCCTTTTAGCTCCCTCCCATGTAGGTCCCTAAAATAGGCGCACGGAGCAAACACGTTGCGTGTCATTTTTCACACTGCCATGCATGTAGTCCTAAGTGTAATGCACCCCTTTGCTTATATTTGTTTGTGAATATTGTCGTACTATGTACATCCCCGTGTTGTGCCTTTCGCATATGCATCATGCGTGGGTTCTGTCTTGATCCCCTCTCTTTGGCAAACCAACGGAGGGTCCGTGTCACCTTCTTAAATACATATATCGGGCACTGTGCTACCCCAAGACGTTGTATCTAAGAAGGAGACAATTTCTCGGGCTCCCGTATTCATAAATTGCATCTGTGTCATATGCATTTCTTCATGCATTCATCCATTCCACCCATGATAGATGTTGGAGTTTTGATTCGCACTAGGTTTTTGTTTCATTTTAGTAAAACATGGGAACAAATCAAATTGGAAAAAGGTTTTATCAAGTCAAGATTAAGGGCCTAGATATCACCAGCATTAAGGAGTTGGGGCGGTTGATGGGACCTCTCCAAATGCAAGCCTTCCGCAAGGCGTACGGAAAGATTTTAGATTTGACCATAGCAGAGATATCCACAGAAGCCGTTGTATCACTCACCCAATACTATGACCAGCCTTTGAGATGCTTCACTTTTGGGGACTTCCAATTAGTACCGACTGTCGAAGAATTTGAGGAGATTCTAGGATGTCCTCTTGGGGGAAGGAAACCGTATCTTTTCTCCGGGTTTCTTCCCTCCTTGAGCAAGATTGTAGTTGTGGTTAGGGATTCGACGAGAGGATTGGATCGTGTAAAGCAAACTCGAAACAGCGTAGTAGGCCTGCCACAGGAGTACTTAGAAGGCAAGGCAAGGGATATGGCGAATCAAAAGGAGTGGGTCCCGTTTATGGACGTATTAGCATTGCTAATCTTTGGGGTTGTCCTTTTTCCATACGTGGACGGTTTGGTGGACCTAGCAGCAATTGATGCTTTCCTTGCATATCACCATAGCAAAGAAAGCCCTGTGGTAGCTATCTTGGAAGACTTATTTGACACATTTGACCGAAGGTGTGAGAAGAGTAGCGCACGGATCATCTGCTGTTTACCCGCTCTTTGTGTATGGTTGGTTTCACACGTATTCCAACAAGACATAAGGCATCCATGTACGCTCCGAAGCCATCGCTCATGTGTCGAAAAGAGAAGAGTAGATTGGGACCAACACCTGACTGGGATAGGAGGTAGAACAATCAACTGGTTTCCTCGATGGAAGGAAGGTAAGGAGGGAGTTCTCTTCTCATGTGGGGACTACCCAAACATCCCGTTGATAGGAACGAGGGGTTGCATTAACTACAATCATGCACTTGCTATAAGACAGTTAGGGTACCCCATGAGGGGAGCACCAACGGAAGAAAGCCTGTCTCCTTTCCTTGTGAGAGATTTCGGCGCGCAAAGTTTCAAGGTTATACAAAGAGTCCATAAGGCGTGGGAAAGCCCATTAAGGAAAGATAAAGAACTTAGGGGCATTCGTAATGGCATCATCGGTGGTTATCATGAATGGCTAAAAGTTTGTACACGAGGGTTAGGTTGGCTCTCCAAGTTAAAGATTATCAATGAAGAAAACTTCGAAGCTCTGAAAGAGGATGAAGAAGTCCGAGCTCTAAAAACAGAACTAGGAAAAGCAAGACTTGCCAAATAAAAATTCAAGTAGGTCGCTACAGACGTCCAAAAAGAGTGTGTCGGGTTACGAGAAGAAAATGCAGCTACCGCAAGAGCCCTTGAAAAAGAAACCAAGAGGGCTCGCAAGGAAGAGCATGGCTGTGACAAATTTCGTGGAGCTTTATGGGGCAGCAACAGTGAGCTCAAGCTTCGAAGGGAAGAGAGAGACCAATCATGAGCACATAGCATGGTCTTGAAAGAGAAGTTAGCTGCTTGCTCGAGGTCCAAAAGGAACTTGTCTCAGCGTTTATGCGAGACAGAGACCAACATGCTAGCCATCATCAGCAAGTACCAAGAGGAGCTAAATCTAGCCACGGCCCACGAGCATAAAGTGGCGGACGAGTATGCCCGAGTGTACACGGAAAATGAGGCTAGAGGAAGGGTGATCATATGGATGAACCAATTTGCTCTTACCTTGAACGGGAGTCAAGAACTTCCCCGATTGCTAGCCAAGGCCAAAGCGATGGCGGACACCTACTCCGCCCCCGAGGAGATCCACGGACTTCTCGGCTATTGTCAGCATATGATAGATTTAATGGCCCATATAATTAGAAACCGCTAGGAAGCTTGTATTATCACTCGGATCTTGACTAGTTATAACTTTCTGAATAAAATGAGTTTATCCCATGTTTTTATTCCAAAGACCAGTGGGAATCAAGTCACTCCCGCATTTTACCTCTAGCATGCATTCATTTTTCTTTACCTACTCCTCACATTTGGTTTTTTAGGAAAAACACCATAACTAAACGCGCCCCAAGGCATCCCTATCGCACCAGATCCAAATCTAGAACGATGGGTGATCAAGAGGAGACACAAGAACAGATGAAAGCTGACATGTCGGCTTTGAAAAAGCAAATGGCTTCCATGATGGAGGCCATGTTAGGAATGAGACAACTCATGGAGAATAATGTGGCCACCGCTGTCGCTGTTAGTTCAGCTGCCAAAGCAGACCCAACTCTGCCGGATGGCTTACCCTTATGACGCGGGTCATGTCTCTTCTCCCATCCTTGAAGGGGAGCCTCCTCGACAGCCTGACGAGGTTCACAAGGATCATCGAGAGTATGCCCAAGGGGATGTGGATTTCTACCCCCCGGTCCCCGTCGAGGGGCCGACGCCCAACATATTGCCTCAGCACAACCTCACAGCACAGCCAGTATTCTTGTCCATAGAAGGACCACCCCCGGCGGCGGAAGAAAGAAGGAAACTCGATCTCATCGAGGAGAGATTGAGAGTTGTTGAAGGCTTTGGCGACTATCCATTCACGGACATGGCGGATCTTTGCTTGGTACCAGATGTCGTCATCCCCCCAAAATTCAAGGTACCTGATTTCGACAAGTACAAAGGGACGACTTGTCCTAAGAACCATCTCAAGATGTATTGTCGTAAGATGGGGGGGCATTCTAGGGATGAAATGTTGTTAATGCACTTTTTCCAAGATAGCTTGGCTGGAGCCGCGGTCATTTGGTACACTAATCTGGAAGCTTCCCGCGTCCGTACTTGGAAGGATCTGATTACTGCCTTCCTTAGGCAATATCAGTACAATTCCGATATGGCTCCCGATCGCACTTGGCTGCAGAACATGGTTAAGAAGGAAAGTGAGACCATTAAAGAGTACACACAGCGGTGGAGAGACCTGGCAGTACACGTGGCCCCTCCCATGGTCGAAAGGGAGATGATTACCATGATGGTAGACACCTTACCGGTGTTTTACTATGAGAAGTTGGTAGGCTATATGCCCTTCAGCTTTGCGGACTAGATATTTGCCGGGGAGAGAATCGAAGTAGGTTTGAAGAGAGGGAAGTTCGATTACATCTCCTCCACAAGTACCAATGCTAGGAGGATTCGAGCAACTGGGGCAAAAAGGAAGGAAGGAGATACCCATGCCGTCACTTCGGCGCCCGCATGGGTCAAGCCACCGCAGACCTCTCATGGTACCCATCAGTACGCGCAACATCACCCGAGCTTCTCAGCTCGCGCCGGGAACTCCTCCAATTCAGCACCTGTACAGCCTAGAGCACCCACCCCCATCCAGAGGGAGGCCCCCCAAGCTTCGGCTCCAACCACGACTCGCTCGGCCGGCAATGCCCAGTTTGGCGCCGGTTCCAACGCGATGAGGAACTTTCCCCCTCGGCCAATTCCAGAATTCACCCTGATCCCAATGACGTACGAAGACCTCTTGCCGTCCCTCATCGCCAACCAGATGGTTGTGATATCTCCCGGGAAGATCTACCAACCTCGTTTCCCAAAGTGGTATGACCCTGACGCAACTTGCGCATACCATTGGAAAACTCCGGGCAACTTTACCGAAAAATGCCTGGCCCTTAAATACAAGGTCCAACATTTGATAGACACTGGATGGCTGATGTTTCAAGAGGATCAGCCCAACATGAAAACAAACCCGCTCGCCAATCATGGAGGCGGAGCAGTTAATGCCGTCGAGTCGGGTAGGTCGCGCGAGTCTAAGCCTTTAAAGGACGTGACGACCCCCAGGAGGTTTATCTACGAGGCCCTACAAAAGGGGGGCGTAATTCCCCACAGAGGGCATGAAGAGGATTCCTGTTTATTGCATCCCGGCGAGCTACATAACATGGAAACATGTTTAGCAGTGGATGACCTTTTGCAACAGATGATAGATCAAGGCCGACTGGAAGTCGGCGATGAGGGGAGGGAAAAGTAGCATATATGCATGCAGTCCACAGATGAGAGAAGTTTTGGAAGGCCTAAGCCTTTGGTGGTATATTTAACCAAAGACGCAGCTCCCTAAAAGCCCCGATACCCCTTGGTAGTTAAACCTGTTTCGTTCCCATACCAAAACAGCCATGCAGTCTCGTGGAGGTATGTACTTCCAAGTGAAAGGAGGGAAGAGGCCACCGACGTCAGCTCGTTGTCAGCCAAGGTGACCAATATGACGGGGCTGAGCGGTGTGACCCGCAGCGGTCGCGTGTTTGCACCCCCCGACCTACCGACACAACCCGTAAACGTTAAAGGGAAGGCAAAGATGGTGGAAGAACAAAATGACAAAACGAATCTCACTCCGAACGAGGATATTCCAGTGAAAGGTCTTCCGGAGAAAAGGGATGGCTGTGGCAAGAAGGAAGTATCGCTAGAGGAAGCAAGCGAGTTCCTCCGCATTATTCAGCAAAGCGAGTTCAAGGTCATTGAGCAGCTCAACAAAACCCCGGCCAGGGTCTCTCTTTTGAAATTACTCATGAGCTCTGAGCCTCATCGGGCTTTGCTAGTAAAGGTCTTGAACGAAGCTCATGTGGCCCAAGATATCTCTGTAGAAGGCTTTGTAGGAATCGTCAATAATATCACCGCCAACAACTATCTCGCCTTCGCCGAAGAAGAGATCCATGCCGAGGGGAGGGGGCATAACAGGGCTTTGCATGTATCAGTCAAATGCATGGACCATGTCATGGCCAAGGTGCTCATCGATAACGGTTCTAGTTTAAACGTAATGCCCAAAAGCACGTTGGAGAAATTACCGTTTAATGATTCCCATCTAAAGCCAAGTTCCATGGTGGTCCATGCCTTCGATGGCACCCGCTGAGAGGTTAGGGGAGAGATCGACCTCCCTGTACAGATAGGCCCCCATACCTGTCAGGTTACCTTTCAAATAATGGATATTAACCCGGCTTACAACTGTTTTTTGGGACGCCCGTGGATCCACTCGGTGGGAGTCGTTCCCTCTACACTCCACCAAAAATTGAAATTCGTAGTAGAGGGGCATTTGGTTATCGTGTCGGGCAAGGAAGACATCTTGGTGAGTTGCTTGTCCTCTATGCCATATGTGGAAGCCGCAGAGGAGTCATTAGAAGCAGCCTTCCAGTCTTTTGAGGTAGTAAGCATTGCCTTCGTAGATTCCTTCTCTAGGCAACCTTGCCTATCTGATACTGCAGTAATGGTGGCCCGGGTGATGTTGGGGGATGGTTACGAGCCCGGAATGAGTTTAGGCAAGAACAACAGCGGCAGAACCAGTCTGATAAGCACCATAGGAAACCATTGGAAGTTTGGGTTAGGCTATAAACCCACACAAGCAGACATAAGAAAAAGTGTTGCGGGAAGGAAGAACAGAAGCCAAGGCTCGCAACTGGGACAAAAAGTCAAAGGGGGCCCACCCTGCCACATCAGTAGGAGCTTTATAAGCGCGGGTCTATGACACGAAGGCCAAGTCGTTGCGATATGCAAAGATGATTCTCTGAGTGGGTCGGATTTGGTACGACCATGCCCTCCTAGTTTCCGACTAGGAAATTGGCGAGTGGAGGAGTGCCCGGACATTTACGCGACAAGCATAATGTAACCCTTTGTGGCTTTTAAACTCTACGGTTGGGCCTAGGCTTTAGAGTTTCCTTTTATTAAGGCATTATGTATTTTGTTCCTAAATTTATAATATAAAGATATTTCTTCATCTGTTCCTACGTCTCTACCCATTCTCATTCATTTGCATGTTTATTTCTTTACGTTTAAAATGCTAGATCCGACGACAAGTCCCTCGAAGGTACTAATACTTGGGACCCAACCATCAATTTCAAGCAAGAAACGGATCAGACAGAGAGTGAAAAGGACGAGGATGTGGGACTTCCCCCGGAGTTGGAGAAGATAGTCGCCCATGAGGACCAAGAGATGGGGCCTCATCAAGAAGAGACGGAACTAGTGGACTTAGGAACCGGCAGTGGGAAAAAGGAAGTAAAGATAGGCACGGGTATGACCACACCCATCCGTGAAGAATTGGCAGCCCTGCTAAAAGACTACCAAGACATCTTTGCTTGGTCATACCAAGATATGCCCGGTTTGAGTTCTGACATCGTACAACACAGATTACCTCTAAATCCTGAGTGCTCCCCGGTAAAGCAAAAGCTGAGGAGGATGAAGCCCGAGACATCCTTGAATATAAAAGAAGAGGTCAAGAAACAATTTGACGCTGGTTTTTTGGCTGGCGCTCAGTACCCAGAATGGGTTGCCAACATTGTACCGGTCCCTAAGAAGGATGGGAAGGTGCGAATGTGTATGGATTATCGGGACCTGAATCGAGCCAGTCTCAAAGATAATTTTCCTCTGCCGCACATCGATATCCTCGTGGATAATACGGCCAATTTTGCTTTGTTTTCCTTCATGGATAGGTTCTCCAGTTACAATCAGATAAAAATGGCGCCAGGGGATATGGAAAAGATTACCTTCGTCAGCTTGTGGGGGACGTTCTGTTATAAGGTGATGTCCTTTGGACTCAAGAACGCTGGAGCAACTTATCAACGGGCTATGGTAGCTTTGTTCCACGATATGATGCACCGAGAAATCGAGGTCTTTGTGGACGACATAATTGCCTAGTCTAAGTCCGAGGAGGAACACCTTGTCAACCTGCAGAAGTCGTTCGAAAGGCTTAGGAAATATCAATTGAGGTTAAACCCCGCTAAGTGCACCTTCGGGGTCAAATCAGGGAAATTACAAGGTTTCATCGTGAGCCAGAAAGGGATAGAGGTGGACCTCGAAAAAGAGAAAGCCATCCTTGAGATGCCGGAACCCCATACCGAGAGGCAGGTCCGAGGTTTCCTGGGACGTTTGAATTATATTGCCAGATTCATATCACAGCTCACCGCTATCTGTGAGCCGTTGTTCAAACTCTTACCCAAAAACCAATCCGTCCGCTGGAATGAGGATTGTCAAGAGGCATTTGGAAGGGTAAAAAAAGTGTCTCATAAACCCTCCTGTGCTTATGCCGGCGGTACCCGGAAGGCCTTTCATCTTGTATATGAAAATTTTGGACGAGTCGTTGGGATGTATGCTAGGGCAACATGACGAGTCCAGGAAGAGAGAGCGCGCTGTCTACTACTTGAGTAAGAAGTTCACGGCCTGTGAAATGAACTACTCCCTGCTCGAAAGAACGTGTTGTGCTTTGGTCTGGGCTTCCCACCGTCTAAGACAATACATGCTGAGCCATACCACCTGGTTGATATCCAAGATGGACCCGGTTAAGTACATCTTTGAAAAGCCTGCTCTCACAGGGCGGATCGCCTGGTGGCAGGTTTTCTATCCGAGTTCGACATAGTCTACGTCACCCAAAAGGCGATAAAAGGAAGCGCTTTGGCAGATTATTTGGCTCATCAGCCTCTCAACGACTATCAGCCCATGCATCCCGCATTCCCGGATGAGGACATCATGGCCTTGTTTGAGGAAAAGCTAGACGAGGACCGGGACAAGTGGACCGTGTGGTTTGATGGAGCGTCAAACATTCTAGGCCATGGCATTGGAGCAGTATTGGTCTCCCCGGAAAATCAATGTATACCTTTCACAGCCAGCCTGGGATTTACCCAACGTTTAGTATACCATTCAATAAAAATATATCTTGCAAAAAAAGTATAAAAACAATTTAACCAATGTTTAGTTCTCAAAGAACTACATAGGTCTGATTTCCTTACCACAATTGAGGAATACGTAGGAGCAAGGGAAACACCCTTGTCGACCACAAAAAGATAAAAATATAAAAAGGCATAAAAAGACATAAGAACATAAAAAGGGAAGATAACACAAATTGAAGTTATATTCGCACATTTGATTAATGGCTGCCGTCCGTTGTGACGGATGCGTGGGCTGCTAATACCTTCCTCGTGCGTAAATACAACTCCCGAACCTTTCACTTAATGTTCGAAGACCATGTCTTTTCCAGTTTTTCCGATGTTTTCCTCAAATAAACGTTGGTGGCGACTCCGCGTGTATTCCTTTCTTGGAAGACGAACCCATGAGTCGTGTCGACCTCCTGCCGAAGGGTAGGTTGCGACACCTGGCCTGGGACTCAGTCTTCTCTTCACAGGGAAGATGAAGGTCCCACAACTCAGGTACCACAACATATGGAGGATGAGTCCTCTGAGGCCACTATCCCAGAGCCATTTATTGTAGAGGTGGAGGCAGGCGACACACAGACGACACAGGTAGCTGCTGCCACTCCTGAGGCCATTTCAGAGCCCCCAGCACCAGCAATGGATCCATCTTCACAGTATGCAGCAGACCCTTCCACTCCTGTGTTAGAGATACCTGAGGGCCAGACCACACTAGCCTTGACTCTGGACACTTCTCCTCCAGCTATTTTGAATTCCTGACAGATGACGAGGATGTGCAGACACAGGACACTCAGAACCAGTCACAGGTATTTTGAATTCCTGATGATATTTGTTTTTTATGCTTTGTAGTTGTTTATTATTATAATTATGGTTTCAGTACAATATTTATTTTATGTTTATATACACTGCTAGTTTTATTTTTGGGTAGTTGGTTTGCTTATTCTGAAGCATATGGAATAGTTTGACTTGATTTTGATGACATGGCAGTAAAACACTTTTATCTTTTTTGTGAAAATTGGTGTATGACTTGGTTTTGAATTGAATGCATGATTGTGATGGAATCTGTGTTTCTTTTCATGTGTTTGAGCAAGTGTGTATGTTAGACAAAGATAGAACAAGAATGAGAACTTGCAATTAGAATTGTTAGTCAGCAGACAGATTGATTGTGAAAGAAAAGCTTGAATCAAAACCGGTGAGAGTGTGAACTTAAACTGTGAGTGAACGACTAGCTGTGAGTGATAATCTTTGCATCAATCTCTGAATTTTAGAATGAAATGTATAAATGAGGACATGATGAAGGCCATGATTGTGCTTACACAAGCCTTTTGACCAAAAAGCTTACCTTGAATTATAATTGTATCATTTGCACCCTTTATGAGCTGAATGATTTTGTCAATAATTGAACCCTGAACCTAAATGATTATCTCCAGATACCTTGTTTAGATTCTAGGAGAGCATATGTTTCAAGGAAAATTTACCCCAAATTTAAGGGAGTGGAACTAATTTGGATGCAAAGAAAGAGATAAAGCATCAGCATACACAACACATAAGTTGTGTATAAAAAAAAAAGAAAAAGAAAGCAATAAAAGGAAAGGTGTGTTGATGTAATAAGGTCAAACGCAATTCATGGGGCTCCGAAAATATTGAGAATGCAGAATTGCACTAAGCAATCACTATGCATAGCTCCAAACTCGAAGGTGGAGGACACATGAACGAAAACGCAATTCATGGGGCTCCGAAAAGATTGAGAATGCAGAATTGCACTAAGCAATCACTACGCATGGCTCCAAACTCGAAGGTGGAGGACACGTGAACGAAAACGCAATTCATGGGGCTCCGAAAAGATTGAGAATGGAGAATTGCACTAAGAAATCACTACGCATAGCTCCAAACTCGAAGGTGGAGAAAACATGAACGAAAACGCAATTCATGGGGCTCCGAAAAGATTGAGAATGGAGAATTGCACTAAGCAATCACTACGCATAACTACAAACTCAAAGGTGGAGGACACATGAACGAAAACGCAATTCATGGGGCTCCGAAAAGATTGAGAATGGAGAATTGCACTAAGCAATCACTACGCATAGCTCCAAACTCGAAGGTGGAGGACACGTGAACGAAAACGCAATTCATGGGGCTCCGAAAAAGGGTGAGATTGGAGAATTGCACTAAGCAATCACTACGCATAGCTCCAAACTCGAAAGTGGAAGACAGATGAACGAAAACGCAATTCATGGGGCTTCGAAAATATTGAGAATGGAGAATTGCACTAAGCAATCACTATTCATAGCTCCAAACTCGAAGGTGGAGGACACGTGAACGAAAACGCAATTCATGGGGCTCCGAAAAGATTGAGAATGGAGAATTGCACTAAGCAATCACTACGCATAGCTCCAAACTCGAAGGTGGAGGACACATGAACAAAAACGCAATTCATGGGGGCTCCGAAAAAATTGAGAATGGGAGAATTGCACTAAGCAATCACTACACATAGCTCCAAACTCGAAGGTGGAGGACACGTGAACGAAAACGCAATTCATGGGGCTCCGAAAAAGGGTGAGAATAGGAGAATTGCACTAAG